>NW_024058368.1:0-52500 GCF_016432855.1 Salvelinus namaycush | reverse complement strand
TGGAGTGAAAATGCGAAAAGAGAAACAGGAAAAGAGAGAGGATATAGATACAGAGAAAGCTGATGGAGATACAGAGAGAGGATATAGATACAGAGAAAGCTGATAGAGATACAGAGATAGATGATAGAGATACAGAGAGAGTATATAGATACAGAGAAAGCTGATAGAGATACAGAGATAGATGATAGAGATACAGAGAGAGTATATAGATACAGAGAAAGCTGATAGAGATACAGAGATAGAGGATATAGATACAGTTAGAGAGGATAGAGAAACAGAGAGAGATGATAGAGATACAGAGAGAGATGATAGAGATACAGATAGAGAGAATAGAGAAACAGAGAGAGATGATAGAGATACAGAGAGAGAGGACATAGATACAGAGAAAGCTGATAGAGATACAGAGAGAGGATATAGATACAGAGAGAGAAAGAGAGAGATGATAGAGATACAGAGAGAGAGAGAACAGAGGATAGAGATACAGATAGAGAGGATAGAGATACAGAGAGAAAGGATAGAGATACAGAGAGAGAGGATAGATATACAGAGAGGGAAAGAGAGAGAGGATAGATATACAGAGAGGGAAAGAGAGAGGGGATAGATATACAGAGAGAGAGAGAGAGAACAGAGGATAGAGATACAGAGAGAGAGGATATATATTCAGAGAGGGAAAGAGAGAGAGGATAGATATACAGAGAGAGGATAGACATACAGAGAGAGAAAGAGAGAGAGGATAGATATACAGAGAGAGAGGGTAGATATACAGAGAGAGAGAGAGAACAGAGGATAGAGATACAGAGAGAGGATAGAGATACAGAGAGAGAGGGAAAAAGAGAGAGAACAGAGAGAAAATACAAAGAAAGAGAGAAGAGAGAGAATAGAGGAGCAGAGTGCTCAGAAAATACAAAGAGAGGGAAAGAGAGAGATAAGGAGTGTGGTGTGATGATGAGGAGGAGGGTTGAGGTTCATATAGGAGAGAGAACGAGAGAGAGAGAGAGTCATCCTCACTGTCACATCGATAAGACAACGCCAGTACACTCTCACTAGAGTGGGCCACGCGTCGCTCTCTCTCCCTCCCTCTTCCTCTCTCCTCCTCTCTCTCTCTATCTATCCTCCTCTGTCCCTCTCACTGTGTGTTATCAAAACCAAAGAACTGAGAATCAGTCTGGATGTATGACTAAGATACTAACACCTCTAAATAACATTAGGCAGTATGATATTATGTTATTATATGATAGTATTCTATGCTGTAAAATCATTTAAAGTACTTAAGTATTTTTTTTGAGGTATCTGTACTTTATTTTGCTATTTATATTTTTGACAACTTTGACAACTACATTCCTAAGGTAAATAATGTTGTTTTTACTCCAGACATTTTCCCTGACAACAAAAGTACTAGTTACATTTTGAATGCTTAGCAGGACATGACAAGGGTCCAATTCACACATTTATCAAGAGAACATCCCTGGTCATCTACTGCCTCTGATCTGGTGGACTCTCTAAACAGAGAACATCCCTGGTCATCTCTACTGCCTCTGATCTGGAGGACTCACTAAACAGAGAACATCCCTGGTCATCTCTACTGCCTCTGATCTGGTGGACTCTCTAAACAGAGAACATCCCTGGTCATCTCTACTGCATCTGATCTGGAGGACTCTCTAAACAGAGAACATCCCTGGTCATCTCTACTGCCTCTGATCTGGTGGACTCACTAAACAGAGAACATCCCTGGTCATCTCTACTGCCTCTGATCTGGTGGACTCACTAAACAGAGAACATCCCTGGTCATCTCTACTTCCTCTGATCTGGTGGACTCTCTAAACAGAGAACATCCCTGGTCATCTACTGCCTCTGATCTGGTGGACTCACTAAACAGAGAACATCCCTGGTCATCTCTACTTCCTCTGATCTGGTGGACTCACTAAACAGAGAACATCCCTGGTCATCTCTACTGCCTCTGATCTGGTGGACTCACTAAACAGAGAACATCCCTGGTCATCTCTACTTCCTCTGATCTGGTGGACTCACTAAACAGAGAACATCCCTGGTCATCTCTACTTCCTCTGATCTGGTGGACTCTCTAAACAGAGAACATCCCTGGTCATCTCTACTGCCTCTGATCTGGTGGACTCACTAAACAGAGAACATCCCTGGTCATCTCTACTGCATCTGATCTGGTGGACTCTCTAAACAGAGAACATCCCTGGTCATCTCTACTGCCTCTGATCTGGTGGACTCTCTAAACAGAGAACATCCCTGGTCATCTCTACTGCCTCTGATCTGGTGGACTCTCTAAACAGAGAACATCCCTGGTCATCTCTACTTCCTCTGATCTGGTGGACTCTCTAAACAGAGAACATCCCTGGTCATCTCTACTGCCTCTGATCTGGAGGACTCACTAAACAGAGAACATCCCTGGTCATCTCTACTGCATCTGATCTGGTGGACTCTCTAAACAGAGAACATCCCTGGTCATCTCTACTGCCTCTGATCTGGAGGACTCACTAAACAGAGAACATCCCTGGTCATCTCTACTGCCTCTGATCTGGTGGACTCACTAAACAGAGAACATCCCTGGTCATCTCTACTGCATCTGATCTGGTGGACTCTCTAAACAGAGAACATCCCTGGTCATCTCTACTGCCTCTGATCTGGTGGACTCACTAAACAGAGAACATCCCTGGTCATCTCTACTGCATCTGATCTGGTGGACTCTCTAAACAGAGAACATCCCTGGTCATCTACTGCCTCTAAACACACATGCTTCGTTTATAAATTATGTTTATAAAAACAAGAATGGTGCAATGTGGTTTGCTTAATATAAGGAATTTGAAATTATTTATACTTTTTCTTTTGATACTTAAGTTTATTTAAAACCAAATACCTTTACACTTTTACTCAAGTAGGATTTTACTGGGTGACTTTCACTTTTACTTGAGTCATTTTCTATTAAGGTATCTTAACTTTTACTCAAGTATGACAATTGGGTACTTTTTCCACCACTGTGAGTGTGTGTGTGTGTGTGTGTGTGTGTGTGTGTGTGTGTGTGTGTGTGTGTGTGTGTGTGTGTGCGTGTGCGTGTGCGTGTGCGTGTGCGTGTGCGTGTGCGTGTGCGTGTGTGTGTGTGTGTGTGTTTGTATACTGTGTGTGATGAGGGTGTTTTTAATCAAGTGAAATGTGCTGCTGGACATTGGGTTTAAGGCCCTATGATTTGGTTAACCTAGTTCCCCTCTCCCTGTTCCATATTAAGCTCTTAAGCCCATATTGACTGAACTGAGTACAGAACTCTTGGAGGACTAGGAGATATAAATAGAATGTATTCAAAATACATTCTAAATTCCACAATGACATCACAGGACAGGAGCACACATAGAAATTGAATAACTAGAAGAGATATTCCTGTGGTCTAAGGGGCTTTTCCCTGTTCTAGTAGTAAATATATTTCTATGGGAACACCCCTATGCTTAATGGCCCATGGTTGCAAGGGTCCATGGGAAGAAATTGAGGAAAGACACACAGAACAACAGAGGCTAGTGTCTGAGGGAATCTCCTCTCCTCCTCTCTTCACATGTTCTCTACTCAGTAATGTCCAAACAGTACGGTCAGCAGCAACTCCACACAATGACCCAACAGGACAAACAGAGGGGGAATTGACCCAATAGGACAAACAGAGGGGGAATTGACCCAATAGGACAAACAGAGGGGGAATTGACCCAATAGGACAAACAGAGGGGGAATTGACCCAATAGGACAAACAGAGGGGGAATTGACCCAATAGGACAAACAGAGGGGGAATTGACCCAATAGGACAAACAGAGGGGGAATTGACCCCAATAGGACAAACAGAGGGGGAATTGACCCAATAGGACAAACAGAGGGGGAATTGACCCAATAGGACAAACAGAGGGGGAATTGACCCAATAGGACAAACAGAGGGGGAATTGACCCAATAGGACAAACAGAGGGGGAATTGACCCCAATAGGACAAACAGAGGGGGAATTGACCCAATAGGACAAACAGAGGGGGAATTGACCCAATAGGACAAACAGAGGGGGAATTGACCCAATAGGACAAACAGAGGGGGAATTGACCCAATAGGACAAACAGAGATGGGAATTGACCCAATAGGCCAAACAGAGGGGGAATTCACCCAATAGGACAAACAGAGGGGGAATTGACCCAATAGGACACACAGAGGGGGAATTGACCCAATAGGACAAACAGAGGGGGAATTCACCCAAAAGGACAAACAGAGGGGGAATTCACCCAATAGGACAAACAGAGGGGGAATTGACCCAATAGGACAAACAGAGGGGGAATTGACCCAATAGGACAAACAGAGGATGAATTGTGTGTCTAACCTACAGTATTTCTCCAGGCCATTCACCAGCACCACCAACTGTTATTCACCATCATGGGTTTTTAAAGTCATGTGGTCAGACAGCTATAAAGGATAGATGGGGTTGGTCAGGAGGAGTGGTAGAGTAACACTATCCGGGATCCTTGGGAACTACCTACCCTAAACCCTAACCCTTATCCAACCATAACCTTAACCTTAACTGTTACATCTGCTCGTGCCACGTCCTCTACTGCTCATCCTGTGTCTCCTTGACCTGCCGCCACTCCCCCAGTACCCTCTCCCTCTCCCTCTCCCTCTCCCTCTCCCTCTCCCTCTCCCTCTCTCTCTCTCTCTCTCTGTGTGTGATTGTGTGGGCGGAGACAGGTGTACTGGAGTCAGAGCCGATCCCCACCAGCTGCAACCTGTTCCATAATCAAGACCTCTACAAATACTCAGTCCTGCCACTTCCACACTGCCACACTGCCAGATCGTAATCTCTGCTCAGTCAGTCTACATTTCTAGCCGTTTGTTACTGTTTAGATCCTGTTATCCTGTTGTGCCTGTTTTCCTTGCCTGACACAGTTTTCCTCTCTGCTACAATTCTGCCCGCTCTGACTCTGGTCCCTGTCTCCAGTTCCACATCTCCTCATCCTGCTACTCTGCCCTGGATTCCCCACTCTACTGCTCCCTTGGATTCCCCTCCGGACCTGCTTACCCTGTCCCAACTCCTCTCGCTCCAGCCTCAGCCTCCGCACCTGCTTTCCTGCAACCCGCCCGAGCTTCCCCTGGCCTGCACTCCATCTTCCCCCCGTGTTTCAATAAATACCTTGGATACTTAATCCCAGTCTCCTCGTCTGAGTCTGCTCTTGGGTTTCCCTGTTCCACTCCGCATAACAGTACGATCTGGCCAAAGAGATGAACCCAGCGGACTCAGATCCTCTCCACCAAACCCTCACCGGCCAAGGCGCCCTGCTCGAGCAACATGACCAAGCCCTGAAAGCCCTTCTGGAGCACATCAAGGAGTTTTCACAGAGCCTGTCTGACCTACAGGGCCGAACCTTCGCCCAGAGCTCACAACCAGTCCCAAGTCTTTCTTCTCCTCTCCGGGAGCGATTTGTTCAGACTCCCGAGCGCTACGATGGCAACCTCGGAGCTTGCAGAGCCTTTTTAGTACAATGTTCACTAGTATTTGAGCAACAGCCCTACTCTTATGTTAGCGAACAGGCCAAGATTTCCTTCCTGATTGGCTGCCTCCGTGGAGCAGCGCTTTCCTGGGCCACGGCGGTGTGGGAGAGACAGTCTCCCATCTGCTTCTCCTACTCCAGATTCATGGAGGAAATGAAGAAAGTCTTTGACCACCCGGTCTGCGGTAAGGATGCCACTAAACGACCGCTGTCCCTCCGTCAAGGCCCCCATACTGTTGCTGAGATGGCATGTGAGTTTCGCACCCTCGCCGCTGAGAGCGGCTGGAATGAGGAGGCCCTTCAGGGAGCATTCCAGAACGCGCTCACTGAGACCATCAAGGACGAGTTGGTGTCCAGGGATGAGCCTGATGGACTCGATGAACTCATCTCTCTCGCCATCCGCATCGACAACCGTCTCTGTGAGCGTCGGAGGGATAGAGTAGGTAGGGTTGCATATACCATTACATCTGCTTCAGTGCCTTGTCCTCCTTCTCCGACTGCAACCCTTTCCAAGGCTCTTCCCGATCCTGAACCCATGCAGCTCGGCCGGGCCCGTCTCTCTCTCTCCAGAGGAGAGGCAGCGGAAAATCGGCGCCAGGAGCTGCCTATACTGTGGCCAGGTTGGTCAATTTGTCTCCTTGTTCCCTGCGTCCAGCAAAAGAGGAGGCTCGGCAGTAGTGGGGGATATACTGTTGAGCCAAATTGCCTGCCCATCTTCCCCCAGACCCATGCTTGAAGGCAACCTTGTGTGTCAGAGCTTATCCTCTGTCTGCTCTCATCGAGTCAGGCGCCGACAGGAGCTTCCTGGACCGAGGTGTCGTTACCCAGTTGGGCCTGGACACTGTCCCACTCGATTCACCCCTCGATGCCAACGCTCTCAACGGACAGCTCCTAGCCCATGTCTGTGAGAGAACAGTCCCTGTCATCTCTCTGGAAACCAGCAGGAAAAGATCGGTTTCCACATAATCAACTGTCCTTACTCCCCCCTGGTTCTTGGCAATCCATGGTTAAAGCTACACAACCCACAGATTGACTGGACCGCCGAAAAGGTAACAACTTGGAGTTAATTTTGTCACTCTAATTGTCTACATTCTGCCCTTCCCCCTACCTTGTCTGTGCCTCAGTTCATTCCAGAACCTCCGGACCTGTCATCAGTTCCTCCTGAGTATCACGATCTAGCTCTTGTGTTCAGCAAGCACCACGCCCTGTCGCTGCCACCTCATCGGCCGTACGTCTGCGCCATTGACCTCTAGCCTGGAGCTTCTCTTCCCAGTAGCCGGATATTTAACCTCTTTCGCCCTGAGCAAGAGGCTATGGAGAGGTACATCCAGGATTATCTGGCTGCAGGACTTATCAAGCCATCTTCCTCCCTGGTGGGTGCTGGGTTTTTCTTTGTGAAGAAGGATGGGTCACTGAGGCTGTGCATAGACTTCCATGGGCTGAATAATATCACAGTAAAGAACAATTACCCCTTGCCACTCATCAGCCCCCCTCCATGGTGCCACGGTGTTCACCAAACTCGACCTCTGGAATGCCTACCACCTTGTCCGTATAAGAGAGGGGGATGAGTGGAAGACTGCATTCAACACAACACTGGGTCACTGAGTATGTGGTCTTGCCTTTTGGTCTTACTAACGCCCCTGCTGTTTTCCAGAACCTAGTCAATGATGTGCTGAGGGATGTGATTGGACACTTCGTTTTTGTCTATTTAGATGACATCCTGATTTTTTCCAAGGACCCTGAGGCTCACCAGCAACACGTTCGCCAAGTTCCAAGGACCCTGAGGCTCACCAGCAACACGTTCGCCAAGTTCCAAGGACCCTGAGGCTCACCAGCAACACGTTCGCCAAGTTCCAAGGACCCTGAGGCTCACCAGCAACACGTTCGCCAAGTTCCAAGGACCCTGAGGCTCACCAGCAACACGTTCGCCAAGTTCCAAGGACCCTGAGGCTCACCAGCAACACGTTCGCCAAGTTCCAAGGACCCTGAGGCTCACCAGCAACACGTTCGCCAAGTTCCAAGGACCCTGAGGCTCACCAGCAACACGTTCGCCAAGTTCCAAGGACCCTGAGGCTCACCATCAACACGTTGGCCAAGTTCTTCAACGCTGTTGGAGAATAAGCTTTTTGTTAAAAATGTAAGTTCCATGCTGCCTCAGTGTCTTTCCTGGGTTATATTATTGCACAGGGACAGTTACGTATGGACCCCGCCAAGGTCATGGCAGTCAGAGTGGCCTGCGCCCTCCAACCTGAAGCAGCTACAACGTTTCCTGGGGCAAAGTTTTACAGACGTTTCATCCGCAACTACAGCCGTCGGGCTGCACCTCTCACCTCCACCTCCACTCCGTTCCACTGGACTCCTGAGGCAGAGGCAACATTCCTGGAACTCAAACGTCGCTTCACCTTCTTTCCGGTCCTTACTCAGCCCGAGCCAGGACTCCAGTTCGTCGTGGAGGTGGACGCCTCTGACACCGGGGTAGGTGCTGTTCTGTCTCAACGTTCCCCCGCTGATCAGAAGGTCCACCCATGTGCATTCTTTTCCCGTAAGCTCTCACCTGCAGAGAGGAATTTTGACATCGGACACTCCTGGCAGTTAAGCTGGCTCTTGAGGAATGGCGTCACTGGCTGGAGGGCTCTGTCCCCCCTTCATCGTGTTGACTGACCATAAAAACCTGTACTACATCCAGACCGCCAAACATCTGAACTCCCGGCAAGCCAGGTGGGCCTTGTTCTTCGGTAGATTCAATTTCACACTCACTTATCGCCTCGGTTCAAAGAATACCAAGCCTGATGCCTTCTCCCGCCAGTTCACCACCGACAACACGGGTACCGAACCAGAAGCCATTGTGCCGTCCACCTGCATCGTTGCCGCCGTCGCCTGGGAGATCAAGTCCCGTATTCAATAAATACCGTGGTTACTTCATCCCAGTCTCCTTGTCTGAGTCTGCTCTTGGGTTTCCCTGTTCCACTCTGCGTAACACTTAACCCCTACCTTTACCCTAACCCTAAACATAACCCTTACCCTAACCTTAACCCTTACCTTAACCATTTTAAATGACAGCTTCGATGGGGGAAGGGACGTCCAAAGGATCCCGGTTAGCACAGACCAGAGTAGAATGGTGGGAGGAAACAGGTGGATTTGATATGTTTGAAGAATGTTTTCTGAGGGGAGTCTGGAACACTGTAGTTCCAACATTCTCTCTCTCTTTATTGAATGGATCTCTGGAGGGAAAAGGAGTAACAGTCTGTTGTTATATAAGAGGCCCTGTAGTGCTGTGTTGCTTTGTAACAGGACTTACCCCCACAACAACCTCAGTACCCTCTGACTGACAGTATGGTGTCTTTAACTCAGACTGTTATCTATAGTAGACTGACAGTATGGTGTCTTTAACTCAGACTGTTATCTATAGTAGACTGACAGTATGGTGTCTTTAACTCAGACTGTTATCTATAGTAGACTGACAGTATGGTGTCTTTAACTCAGACTGTTATCTATAGTAGACTGACAGTATGGTGTCTTTAACTCAGACTGTTATCTATAGTAGACTGACAGTCTGGTGTCTTTAACTCAGACTGTTATCTATAGTAGACTGACAGTATGGTGTCTTTAACTCAGACTGTTATCTATAGTAGACTGACAGTCTGGTGTCTTTAACTCAGACTGTTATCTATAGTAGACTGACAGTATGGTGTCTTTAACTCAGACTGTTATCTATAATAGACTGACAGTATGGTGTCTTTAACTCAGACTGTTATCTATAGTAGACTGACAGTATGGTGTCTTTAACTCAGACTGTTATCTATAGTAGACTGACAGTATGGTGTCTTTAACTCAGACTGTTATCTATAGGGGGACCCAGCATCAGTTACTATACTATTCTCTGTCTGATAGGGGCCCAGCATCAGTTACTATACTATTTTCTGTCTGATAGGGGGACCCAGCATCAGTTACTATACTATTCTCTGTCTGATAGGGGCCCAGCATCAGTTACTATACTATTTTCTGTCTGATAGGGGGACCCAGCATCAGTTACTATACTATTCTCTGTCTGATAGGGGCCCAGCATCAGTTACTATACTATTCTCTGTCTGATAGGGGCCCAGCATCAGTTACTATACTATTCTCTGTCTGATAGAGGGACCCAGCATCAGTTACTATACTATGCTCTGTCTGATAGGGGGACCCAGCATCAGTTACTATACTATTCTCTGTCTGATAGGGGGGCCAGCATCAGTTACTATACTATTCTCTGTCTCATTGGGGCCCAGCATCAGTTACTATACTATTCTCTGTCTCATTGGGGCCCATCATCAGTTACTATACTATTCTCTGTCTGATAGGGGGACCCAGCATCAGTTACTATACTATTCTCTGTCTGATAGGGGGGCCAGCATCAGTTACTATACTATTTTCTGTCTGATAGGGGCCCAGCATCAGTTACTATACTATTCTCTGTCTCATTGGGGCCCAGCATCAGTTACTATACTATTCTCTGTCTGATAGGGGGCCCAGCATCAGTTACTATACTATTTTCTGTCTCATTGGGGCCCAGCATCAGTTACTATACTATTCTCTGTCTCATTGGGGCCCAGCATCAGTTACTATACTATTCTCTGTCTGATAGGGGCCCAGCATCAGTTACTATACTATTCTCTGTCTGATAGGGGCCCAGCATCAGTTACTATACTATTCTCTGTCTGATAGGGGGACCCAGCATCAGTTACTATACTATTTTCTGCCTTGCCTGCTGCTCTCCTCCGACTCCCCTCATTGGTCTCGCTCCAATCTGACCACCCAATCAGATCGTAGGGAGTGAGTCTGTGTGTTGAATAACAACTCAATCTCCTATCTGGGGTTTATAATATTATCATATTATCACCCTCTCTCTCTCTATCTCTCTCTCTATCTCTCTCTATCTCTATCACTATCTCTCTCTCTCACTATCTCTATATCTCTCTCTCTCTATCTCTCTCTATCTATCACCCTCTCTCTCTCTCTCTCTCTCTCTCCCTCTCTCTCTCTCTCTCTCTCTCTCTCTCTCTCTCTCTCTCTATATATATATATCTCTCTCTCTATCACCCTCTCTCTCTATATATATCTCTCTCTATATCACCCCCTCTCTCTCTCTCTCTCTCTCTCTCTCCCTCTCTCTCTCTCTCTCTCTCTCTCTATATCTCTCTCTCTATCACCCTCTCTCTTTCTCTCTCTCTCTCTCTCTCTCTCTCTCTCTCTCTCTCTCTCTCTCTCTCTCTCTCTCTCTCTCTCTCCCTCTCTCTCTCTCTCTCTCTCTCTCTCTCTATCTATCACCCTCTCTATCTCTCTCTATCACCCTCTCTCTCTGTCTAACACCCTCTCTCTCTCTCTCTCTCTCTCTCTCTCTCTCTCTCTCCCTCTCTCTCTCTCTCTATATATCTCTCTTTCTATCACTCTCTCTCTCTCTCTCTCTCTCTCTCTCTCTCTCTCTCTCTCTCTCTCTCTCTCTCTCTCTCTCTCTCTCTCTCTCTATCTATCACCCTCTCTATCTCTCTCTATCTATCACCCTCTCTCTCTATCTAACACCCTCTCTCTCTCTCTCTCTCTCTCTCTCCATGTTTTCCACTGTAACTGTTAATTCCCTGTAATATGTGTTTTAGTTGGTATTTCCCCGTCACGTGTCTCTTCCGTTACACTAGTCATTTGATGTCCTGGATTGATATTAGATGGATGTAGATGATTGTTTATTGTTGCATGTGTTCATGTGTTCATGTATGCATGTGTTCATGTGTTCATGTGTTTTTATGTTCATGTGTTTTGTGTTCATGTGTTTTTGTGTTCATGTGTTCATGTGTTCATGTGTTTTTGTGTTCATGTGTTCATGTGTTCTTGTGTTCATGTGTTCATATGTTTTTGTGTTCATGTGTTCATGTGTTCATGTGTTTTTGTGTTTTTGTGTTCATGTGTTCATGTGTTCATGTGTTTTTGTGTTCATGGAAGTAAACGGTGTTGTTTTTCTATTCCTGTGGATGTGATGACATGTAGACGTTTTTAGAGTGGGTTCTTAATTATTAAACACAGTGCATTACCGACCGACTGGCCAACGGAGCGACCGTCACACACCCATACACACACGCACGCACGCACGCAGACAGACAGACAGACAGACAGACAGACAGACAGACAGACAGACAGACAGACAGACAGACAGACAGACAGACAGACAGACAGACAGACAGACAGACAGACAGACAGACAGACAGACAGACAGACAGACAGACAGACAGACAGACAGACAGACAGATACAGACAGATACAGACAGACAGATACAGACAGATACAGACAGGTACAGACAGACAGACAGACAGACAGACAGACAGACAGACAGACAGACAGACAGACAGACAGACAGACAGACAGACAGACAGACAGACAGACAGACAGACAGACAGACAGACAGACAGACAGACAGACAGACACCAAACTGTGGTCGACCATAAATAGGTCATAGCCAAGGAGAGAAACGGCAGAGCGGAGTGGTGGGGTGGCAACCCAGGGATGTAGAAATGATTCTGTCAGTCTCAGAGGAGTGTGTGTGCATGGCATGTGTGTGTGTGTGTGTGTGTGTGTGTGTGTGTGTGTGTGTGTGTGTGTGTGTGTGTGTGTGTGTGTGTGTGTGTGTGTGTGTGTGTGTGTGTGTGTGTGTGTGTGTGTGTGTGTGTGTTGTGCGTGCGTGCGTGCCTGCCTGCATGCCTGCCTGCCTCTCTGAGGAGTATTGTATTGGCCGGCAGCCCATGGTGTTACACTGTGGAGGCTTCCTAAGTACAACACAGCTTGAAGAGAAAGGTTCCCCCTTGGGAGCAGCAGCAGCAGAACAGCAACACGTCTGATGTGATGATAACTCTGTCAGACTGGCCTGGCCTGGCCACACCCTATCACCCTGCTGTGTGTGTGTGTAGCATACTATAGCATAGCATAGCATAACAATAGACAGAGATTTGGCACAGGATACAGGAGATCTTTGTCCTTGTAAATATGATCCATTACTTCTGCGAGGGCATCGGTCTTGAATGGAATGGTGTGTGTGTGCTTTATTTATCCTCACACAGCTCTGGAACTTGTCAGTGCTGTCAAGTGCTGTGTGTGTGTGTGTGTGTGTGTGTGTGTGTGTGTGTGTGTGTGTGTGTGTGTGTGTGTGTGTGTGTGTGTGTGTGTGTGTGTGTGTGTGTGTGTGTGTGTGCGTGCGTGCGTGCGTGCGTGCGTGCGTGCGTGCGTGCGTGCGTGCGTGCGTGCGTGCGTGCGTGCGTGCGTGAGGCTGGGGGAAGCTCAGGTCACACCCAGAGTATCCAGTTTCACACCCCAGAGCTCTACTGGGAACAAGGGAACAAAGACCATGGGGTTGTGGAAGAAATGTGTTATGGAAGGAATGTATGGGTTCTAGAAACTAACCCTGGGTTCAAACACATATTCCTGGGTTCTGGAATCTATCCCTGGTTTCTAAAACCTATCCCTGGGTTCTAAAACCTATCCCTGGGTTCTGGAATCTATCCCTGGTTTCTAAAACCTATCCCTGGGTTCTAGAGCAATCACTGGGTTATGTAAGCTATACCTGGTTTCTAACAGCTATCCCTGGATTCTGGAAACTATATCTGGGTTCTGGAAGCTATCGCTGGGTTCTAGAAGCTATCCCTGGGTTATAGAGCTATTCCTGGGTTCAAGAAGTCCTGGGTTCTAGAAGCTATCCCTGGTTTCTAGAAGCTATCCCTGAATTCTGGAAGCTATTCCTGGGTTCTAGAAGCTGTCATTGGGGTTCCCTGGTTTCTGGAAGCTATTCCGAACTCTTACAGGGATACAAGGCCAGATGTTGGACCTAATACGAGGCCAGATGTTGGACCTTCAAATTCCTGACTTTTATTTTCAAATATTTAGGAGCTTTAAAAGAGCTCCATGTGTTAACTCCAGACGCCGCAGGTGTCACTATGTAAGATATTCTGGGCATACTGTAGGGGGAACAAGTCAGAACCATGTAGAATTATGGGAAGGTAGTACAATAATAAAGTTGTTTTTTCTATATAATTGGAAACAGCTCCATTAACAAGAGCTGGGGCGCTGACTTGGCATCCCCACAGTTCCCATACTCCCCTAACTCCCTTAACTCCCTCCACCAATATTCTGCATGGGATGTCTTTGATCGTCAGTTAGCTACACCATGTCAGTACATCACAACACGCCACAACAGATAGATAGATAGCCTGGTAGGGAGAGGCAGCTAAGAGGATGAGAACCCAACACTGTTTTAAGTGTCCCAAATGGCACCCTATTCCCTGTAGAGTGCACTTCTTTTGACCAGACCCCTATGAGCCCTGGCCAAAAATAGTGCACCACAAAAAAATAGTGCACTTTGGAACGCAGACTGTGTAATCAGAAACATACTGGTTTTCATTTACGTTTGGCACGATCTTCCAAGGCTTTACCAGTGTTGTGATTGGCTGTAGTAGTCTTCTCATTTCTGAGAGATTTAGTGGCAAAGTCTTCATTTTAAAATTGAATCCTGGGCAAAGCGAACCAGGAGCCAGGGATTTAGCCAGCAGATTTAACAGGCTCTCTGGAGTTTATTACTTGTGCTTTGAACTCACCAACACAGTCATGGTCACATGGTCTGTCCGTTTTCAAAGTAGGCTTGGACTACAGCCATCTGGTTGCTATTGGACTAGCCTTAACCTAGCCTAGCTTTAGCCAACATCAGATGTTGGACTAGCCTTAACCTTAGCCAACATCAGATATTGCACTAGCCTTAACCTAGCCTAGCTTTATCCAACATCAGATATTGGACTAGCCTTAACCTTAAAGTAGTCTAGCTTTAGCCAACATCAGATATTGGACTAGCCTTAACCTTAACCTAGTCTAGCTTTATCCAACATCAGATTTTTTATTTAATTTTTTTATTTCACCTTGTAACGCCCGGGGTGTAGTGGGTGAGAAGTCAGGCGCAGGAAGCAGAGAGTTCAGGGTAGTGCTAATATTTTAATGCACCACAACGGTGAACATACGCCAACCAAAACAAATGCCCCAAACACGGGGGACTTAAACAGTCCAGCAAAAAAAAAAAACACATGGGAAAACCGTGACACACAGACGTGTACACATGTACATCGAAACAATCCCGCACAACCAGCAGGCGGGCCTGCTGGTAAATAAAGCCCAACCAATCAGCCTAAAACAAACACAGGTGAAACCAATAAACAGAAAAGGGGAAAGGGGATCAGTGGCAGCTAGTAGGCCGGTGACGACGACCGCCGAGCGCCACCCGAACAGGAAGGGGAGCCACCTTCGGTAGGAGTCGTGACACACCTTTATTTAACCAGGTAGGCCAGTTGAGAACAAGTTCTCATTTACAACTGCGACCTGGCCAAGATAAAGCAAAGCAGTGCGACAAAAACAACAACACAGAGTTACACATAAACAAACATAAACAAACATAAACACATAAACAAAAGTCAATAACACAGTAGAAAAATCTATGTACAGTCAGTGCAAATGTAGAGGAGTAGGGAGGTAAGGCAGTAAATAAGCCATGGAGATGAAATAATTACAATTTACCAATTAAACCTGGGAGTGATAGATGTGCAGAAGATGAATGTGCAAGTAGAGATACTGGGGTGCAAAAGAGCCAGAGGATAAGTAACACCATGGGGATGAGGTAGTTGGGTGTGCTATCTACAGATGGGCTGTGTACAGGTACAGTGATCGGTAAGCTGCTCGGACAGCTGATGCTTAAAGTTAGAGAGGGAGATATAACACTTCAGCTTCAGTGATTTTTGCAATTCGTTCCAGTCATTGGCAGCAGAGAACTGTAAGGAAAGGAGGCCAAAGAAGGTGTTGGCTTTGGGGATGACCAGTGAAATATACCTGCTGGAGTGCGTGCTACGGGTGGGTGTTGCTATGGTGACTAGTGAGCTGAGATAAGGCGGGGCTTTACCTAGCAAAGACTTATAGATGACCTGGAGCCAGTGGGTTTGGCGACGAAAATGTAGTGAGGGCCAGCCAACGACTGCATACGGGTCGCAGTGGTGGGTAGTATATGGGGCTTTGGTGACAAAACGGATGGCACTGTGATAGACTACATCCAATTTGCTGAGTAGAGTGTTGGAGGCTATTTTGTAAATGACATCGCCGAAGTCAAGGATCGATAGGATAGTCAGTTTTACGAGGGTATGTTTGGCAGCATGAATGAAGGAGGCTAGCCTATTGGACTAGCCTTAACCTTAACCTAGTCTAGCTTTAGCCAACATTAGATATTGGACTAGCCTTAACCTTAACCTAGTCTAGCTTTAGTCAACATTAGATATTGGACTAGCCTTAACCTTAACCTAGTCTAGCTTTATCCAACATTAGATATTGGACTAGCCGTAACCTTAACCTAGTCTAGCTTTAGTCAACATTAGATATTGGACTAGCCTTAACCTTAACCTAGTCTAGCTTTAGTCAACATTAGATATTGGACTAGCCTTAACCTTAATCTAGTCTATCTTTAGTCAACATTAGATATTGGACTAGCCTTAACCTTAACCTAGTCTAGCTTTATCCAACATCAGATATTGGATTAGCCTTAACCTTAACCTAGTCTAGCTTTAGTCAACATTAGATATTGGACTAGCTATAATCTTAACCTAGTCTAGCTTTATCCAACATCAGATATTGGACTAGCCTTAACCTTAACCTAGTCTAGCTTTATCCAACATTAAATATTGGACTAGCCTTAACCTTAACCTAGTCTAGCTTTAGCCAACATTAGATATTGGACTAGCCTTAACCTTAACCTAGTCTAGCTTTAGCCAACATTAGATATTGACTAGCCTTAACCTTAACCTAGTCTAGCTTTAGTCAACATTAGATATTGGACTTGCCTTAACCTTAACCTAGTCTAGCTTTATCCAACATCAGATATTGGACTAGCCTTAACCTTAACCTAGTCTAGCTTTATCCAACATCAGATATTGGACTAGCCTTAACATTAACCTAGTCTAGCTTTAGTCAACATTAGATATTGGACTAGCCTTAACCTTAACCTAGTCTAGCTTTAGTCAACATTAGATATTGGACTAGCCTTAACCTTAACCTAGTCTAGCTTTATCCAACATTAGATATTGGACTAGCCGTAACCTTAACCTAGTCTAGCTTTAGTCAACATTAGATATTGGACTAGCCTTAACCTTAACCTAGTCTAGCTTTAGTCAACATTAGATATTGGACTAGCCTTAACCTTAACCTAGTCTATCTTTAGTCAACATTAGATATTGGACTAGCCTTAACCTTAACCTAGTCTAGCTTTATCCAACATCAGATATTGGATTAGCCTTAACCTTAACCTAGTCTAGCTTTAGTCAACATTAGATATTGGACTAGCCATAATCTTAACCTAGTCTAGCTTTATCCAACATCAGATATTGGACTAGCTTTAACCTTAACCTAGTCTAGCTTTATCCAACATTAGATATTGGACTAGCCTTAACCTTAACCTAGTCTAGCTTTAGCCAACATTAGATATTGGACTAGCCTTAACCTTAACCTAGTCTAGCTTTAGCCAACATTAGATATTGGACTAGCCTTAACCTTAACCTAGTCTAGCTTTAGTCAACATTAGATATTGGACTTGCCTTAACCTTAACCTAGTCTAGCTTTTTCCAACATCAGATATTGGACTAGCCTTAACCTTAACCTAGTCTAGCTTTATCCAACATCAGATATTGGACTAGCCTTAACATTAACCTAGTCTAGCTTTAGTCAACATTAGATATTGGACTAGCCTTAACCTTAACCTAGTCTTGCTATAGCCAACATTAGATATTGGACTAGCCTTAACCTTAACCTAGTCTTGCTATAGTCAACATTAGATATTGGACTAGCCTTAACCTTAACATTAACCTAGTCTAGCTTTAGTCAACATCAGATATTGGACTAGCCTTATCCTTAACCTAGTCTAGCTTTATCCCACATCAGATATTGGACTTGCCTTAACCTTAACCTAGTCTAGCTTTATCCCACATCAGATATTGGACTTGCCTTAACCTTAACCTAGTCTAGCTTTATCCCACATCAGATATTGGACTTGCCTTAACCTTAACCTAGTCTAGCTTTAGTCAACATTAGATATTGGACTAGCCTTAACCTTAACCTAGTCTAGCTTTAGTCAACATTAGATATTGGACTTGCCTTAACCTTAACCTAGTCTAGCTTTAGTCAACATTAGATATTGGACTAGCCTTAACCTTAACCTAGTCTTGCTATAGTCAACATTAGATATTGGACTAGCCTTAACCTTAACATTAACCTAGTCTAGCTTTAGTCAACATCAGATATTGGACTAGCCTTAACCTTAACCTAGTCTAGCTTTATCCCACATCAGATATTGGACTTGCCTTAACCTTAACCTAGTCTAGCTTTATCCCACATCAGATATTGGACTAGCCTTAACCTTAACCTAGTCTAGCTTTAGTCAACATTAGATATTGGACTAGCCTTAACCTTAACCTAGTCTAGCTTTATCCAACATTAGATATTGGACTAGCCGTAACCTTAACCTAGTCTAGCTTTAGTCAACATTAGATATTGGACTAGCCTTAACCTTAACCTAGTCTAGCTTTAGTCAACATTAGATATTGGACTAGCCTTAACCTTAACCTAGTCTATCTTTAGTCAACATTAGATATTGGACTAGCCTTAACCTTAACCTAGTCTAGCTTTATCCAACATCAGATATTGGATTAGCCTTAACCTTAACCTAGTCTAGCTTTAGTCAACATTAGATATTGGACTAGCCATAATCTTAACCTAGTCTAGCTTTATCCAACATCAGATATTGGACTAGCTTTAACCTTAACCTAGTCTAGCTTTATCCAACATTAGATATTGGACTAGCCTTAACCTTAACCTAGTCTAGCTTTAGCCAACATTAGATATTGGACTAGCCTTAACCTTAACCTAGTCTAGCTTTAGCCAACATTAGATATTGGACTAGCCTTAACCTTAACCTAGTCTAGCTTTAGTCAACATTAGATATTGGACTTGCCTTAACCTTAACCTAGTCTAGCTTTTTCCAACATCAGATATTGGACTAGCCTTAACCTTAACCTAGTCTAGCTTTATCCAACATCAGATATTGGACTAGCCTTAACATTAACCTAGTCTAGCTTTAGTCAACATTAGATATTGGACTAGCCTTAACCTTAACCTAGTCTTGCTATAGCCAACATTAGATATTGGACTAGCCTTAACCTTAACCTAGTCTTGCTATAGTCAACATTAGATATTGGACTAGCCTTAACCTTAACATTAACCTAGTCTAGCTTTAGTCAACATCAGATATTGGACTAGCCTTATCCTTAACCTAGTCTAGCTTTATCCCACATCAGATATTGGACTTGCCTTAACCTTAACCTAGTCTAGCTTTATCCCACATCAGATATTGGACTTGCCTTAACCTTAACCTAGTCTAGCTTTATCCCACATCAGATATTGGACTTGCCTTAACCTTAACCTAGTCTAGCTTTAGTCAACATTAGATATTGGACTAGCCTTAACCTTAACCTAGTCTAGCTTTAGTCAACATTAGATATTGGACTTGCCTTAACCTTAACCTAGTCTAGCTTTAGTCAACATTAGATATTGGACTAGCCTTAACCTTAACCTAGTCTTGCTATAGTCAACATTAGATATTGGACTAGCCTTAACCTTAACATTAACCTAGTCTAGCTTTAGTCAACATCAGATATTGGACTAGCCTTAACCTTAACCTAGTCTAGCTTTATCCCACATCAGATATTGGACTTGCCTTAACCTTAACCTAGTCTAGCTTTATCCCACATCAGATATTGGACTTGCCTTAACGTTAACCTAGTCTAGCTTTAGTCAACATTAGATATTGGACTAGCCTTAACCTTAACCTAGTCTAGCTTTAGTCAACATTAGATATTGGACTTGCCTTAACCTTAACCTAGTCTAGCTTTAGTCGACATTAGATATTGGACTAGCCTTAACCTTAACCTAGTCTAGCTTTAGTCAACATTAGATATTGGACTAGCCTTAACCTTAACCTAGTCTAGCTTTAGTCAACATTAGATATTGGACTAGCAAGCCTAGACGTATATGTGGTGGGACTGAAGATAACAAGTTTTAATGAGAACTAGAAAAGGACTTTTCCTAAAGAAGATGTGTCTGACTGCTTGTCGTTGAAGTATTGTTGTATTAGTGGAAGTGACTGGAGTCATGTTTTTACACTCAGCAAGCACACTAATATCCCCTCTCTAACAGCTGTATTACTGTGTTTCATAGCTAACCTGTTTTCATGTATGTTTTCTATACTGGATGCAGATCTGGCAGTAAAGGAAACGTATGCATTTTCTGTATTTATAGATCGTCATCAGCTATTCATATAGACACTGTCATCACTCCCCCAGTACAGAGAACAGCCTGTACTGTCTGTAAATATCAGTATTATACTGAACAGCAATGAGGACACGTTGAGTATGACTGCTGTCCACTGCTGTGGGAGCCGGAGTTCACACACTGTCTCTATGGTGTATTTCAATGGTGTATTTCTCTGTGTGGATGGTGATGTGTGTGTGTGTGTGTGTGTGTGTGTGTGTGTGTGTGTGTGTGTGTGTGTGTGTGTGTGTGTGTGTGTGTGTGTGTGTGTGTGTGTGTGTGTGTGTGTGTGTGTGTGTGTGTGTGTGTGTGTGTGTGTGTGTGTGTGTGTGTGTGTGTCTTCTTCGCTGTGCGCTGGGTAGAGAAGAGAAGCTGCGTGACCTACATATTGAGGGGCTCAGACTGCCAGCTCCAAACTGCCTAACATCACAAGAGAGCTGCTTCACACCGCGCCTGCCTATTGGCCGTTCAGCCATGGCCTAACAACAGCATACTGCATCACCCAGAGAGGGCGGGGAGATGGAGGGAGGGGGTGTGGAGGAGAGAGGGGGAAGGATGGCAGAGAGAGAGGGAGGTATGGAGTAAGAATGAGAGGGAGGATAGTTGAGAGAGTGCAGAACAGAGAGAAACAGTGATGCTGTAGAAGGTGTGGATGATGCTGAGTTTGGTGTTTACTGTCACGTGATCCATCTGTCACTCAGGAGAAAGAAAGAGGATTATACTACTACTGTTGGACATGACACACTCTCTCTGTATCTCTCTCTCTCTCTCTCTCTCTCTCTCTCTCTCTCTCTGTGTATCTCTCTCCTTCTATCTCTCTCTCTCTCTCTCTATTTTTTTCTCTCTCTGTATCTCTCCCTCTCTCTTTCTCTCTCTCTCTCTCTCTCTCTCTCTCTCTTTCTCTGTATCTCTCCCTCTCTTGCTCTCTCTCTCTGTATCTCTCCCTCTTTATCTATCGATCTCTCCTCCTCTCTCTCTATCACCTCCCCCTCTTTTCATCTCTCCTTCTCCTTCACTCTCTCAGAAAGCTAAGTCTGATATCCTCTGGCAGAAGTCGTAGGGTATTACGGTGTGATAGAGCTTTTTTAGTGTTCACCGCTTTAATCTTTAAGTTGTAACCATAGAAACGCTCTACTGCATACCTGTCTGTCTGTCTGTCTGTCTGTCTGTCTGTCTGTCTGTCTGTCTGTCTGTCTGTCTGTCTGTCTGTCTGTCTGTCTGTCTGTCTGTGTCTGTCTGTCTGTCTGTCTGTCTGTCTGTCTGTCTGTCTGTCTGTCTGTCTGTCTGTCTGTCTTACTGTGTCTGTTGTATCAGTGTGTCAGGAATGAGTAAAACGGATGGTTTTACACTGTTGAAACACCATGGCTGCATCTCAGATGGCACCACATTCCCTATAAAGTGCACTACTTTAGATCAGGGCCCATGGTGAATAGTGTATAGGGGATAGGGTGCTATCTGGGGCGTAGGCCATGCCTTACAGCTTATAAATAAAGGATGCTCCCATTGTATGTGTTGTTGTGGACAGGATGTCTTCCTGCATTCACAGCTCTCTGTGTTGAATGGCCCTTAATGTGTGCCCCGTGGCTTGAACTAGCTTGCCTTTGTATGTGGTATTCAGAGTGTAAGGTTCAGGCAGTACTAGTTCCTGTCTATGGACGGTGTATTCTATAGTGGATGTCTATGGACGGTGTATTCTACAGTGGATGTCTATGGACGGTGTATTCTACAGAGGATGTCTATGGACGGTGTATTCTACAGTGGATGTCTATGGACGATGTATTCTACAGTGGATGTCTATGGACGGTGTATTCTACAGTGGATGTCTATGGATGGTGTATTCTACAGTGGATGTCTATGGACGGTGTATTCTACAGTGGATGTCTATGGACGGTGTATTCTACAGTGGATGTCTATGGACGGTGTATTCTACAGTGGATGTCTATGGACGGTGTATTCTACAGTGGATGTCTATGGACGGTGTATTCTACAGTGGATGTCTATGGACGGTGTATTCTACAGTGGATGTCTATGGACGGTGTATTCTACAGTGGATGTCTATGGACGGTGTATTCTACAGTGGATGTCTATGGACGGTGTATTCTACAGAGGATGTCTATGGACGGTGTATTCTACAGTGGATGTCTATGGACGGTGTATTCTACAGTGGATGTCTATGGACGATGTATTCTACAGTGGATGTCTATGGACGGTGTATTCTACAGTGGATGTCTATGGATGGTGTATTCTACAGTGGATGTCTATGGACGATGTATTCTACAGTGGATGTCTATGGACGGTGTATTCTACAGTGGATGTCTATGGATGGTGTATTCTACAGTGGATGTCTATGGACGGTGTATTCTACAGTGGATGTCTATGGACGGTGTATTCTACAGTGGATGTCTATGGACGGTGTATTCTACAGTGGATGTCTATGGACGGTGTATTCTACAGTGGATGTCTATGGACGGTGTATTCTACAGTGGATGTCTATGGACGGTGTATTCTACAGTGGATGTCTATGGACGGTGTATTCTACAGTGGATGTCTATGGACGGTGTATTCTACAGTGGATGTCTATGGACGGTGTATTCTACAGTGGATGTCTATGGACGGTGTATTCTACAGTGGATGTCTATGGACGGTGTATTCTACAGTGGATGTCTATGGACGGTGTATTCTACAGTGGATGTCTATGGACGGTGTATTCTACAGTGGATGTCTATGGACGGTGTATTCTACAGTGGATGTCTATGGACGGTGTATTCTACAGTGGATGTCTATGGACGGTGTATTCTACAGTGGATGTCTATGGACGGTGTATTCTACAGTGGATGTCTATGGACGGTGTATTCTACAGTGGATGTCTATGGACGGTGTATTCTACAGTGGATGTCTATGGACGGTGTATTCTACAGTGGATGTCTATGGACGGTGTATTCTACAGTGGATGTCTATGGACGATGTATTCTACAGTGGATGTCTATGGACGGTGTATTCTACAGTGGATGTCTATGGACGGTGTATTCTACAGTGGATGTCTATGGACGGTGTATTCTACAGTGGATGTCTATGGACGATGTATTCTACAGTGGATGTCTATGGACGGTGTATTCTACAGTGGATGTCTATGGACGATGTATTCTACAGTGGATGTCTATGGACGGTGTATTCTACAGTGGATGTCTATGGACGGTGTATTCTATAGTGGATGTCTATGGACGGTGTATTCTACAGTGGATGTCTATGGACGGTGTATTCTACAGTGGATGTCTATGGACGGTGTATTCTACAGTGGATGTCTATGGACGGTGTATTCTACAGTGGATGTCTATGGACGGTGTATTCTACAGTGGATGTCTATGGACGGTGTATTCTACAGTGGATGTCTATGGACGGTGCAAGGTGTATTCTACAGAGGATGTCTATGGACGGTGTATTCTACAGTGGATGTCTATGGACGGTGTATTCTACAGTGGATGTCTATGGACGATGTATTCTACAGTGGATGTCTATGGACGGTGTATTCTACAGTGGATGTCTATGGATGGTGTATTCTACAGTGGATGTCTATGGACGATGTATTCTACAGTGGATGTCTATGGACGGTGTATTCTACAGTGGATGTCTATGGATGGTGTATTCTACAGTGGATGTCTATGGACGGTGTATTCTACAGTGGATGTCTATGGACGGTGTATTCTACAGTGGATGTCTATGGACGGTGTATTCTATAGTGGATGTCTATGGACTTCTTCTTCTTCCTCATCATTTGTCCAAAGCTAAAAGCCTTCCTGTGTGAGTCTGATCAGAGGGCTGGAGAGAGGCATTATGTTCTCATGGTACATAACAGCTTTGTATCCCCTTGTGACTTACAGTGCAGTGAATGCATACATTTGAGTACACACACACAAACAATACGTTGATTCAACGTACAAGGTTAAGACAACCAGCTGCAATAGGATTGTGAGTTTGCTCAGCTAACTTTTCACACACAAACTTTTTCACAATCCTATTGCAGCTGGTTGCCTTATAACTGCATGTTGAATCCACGTGTTGTTTTGCCAGTGTATGTTGCTGTGATCTCTGGAGGGTTGAACAACCGTGGCATTATGTGTAATGTGCACCTTTGGGTTGGTGTTTAAATTCACCCTGATGATGATGTACGGTTGGTTCATGTCTTAGGTTCACTAACCCTCCGTAACCTCCCTAACTCCTCCCTCCCACCCCTTCCTCCCTCCAACCCTAACCCACCTCCCTCCCTCCCACCCCTCCCTCCCTCCCTCCAACCCTAACCCACCTCCCTCCCCCCGCTTCTCCCTCCTCCCTCCCTTCCATACTCCCTCCCTCCCACCCTAACCCGCCCCTCCCTCCCTCCCTCCCACCCTAACCCCCTCTCCCTCCTCTCCCTCCTCTCCCTCTCTCCCTCCTCCATCCCTCCCCCCTCCCTCCCTCCTCCATCCCTCCCTCTCCCTCCTCTCCCTCCTCTCCCTCTCTCCCTCCTCCATCCCTCCCCCCTCCCTCCCTCCTCCATCCCTCCCTCTCCCTCCTCTCTCCCTCCCTCCCTCCCTCCTCCATCCCTCCCTCCCTCTCCCTCCCTCCCTCCCTCCCTCCTCCATCCCTCCCTCTTCCCTCCCTCCCCTCCCTCCTCCTTCCCACCCTAACCCGCCCCTCCCTCCCTCCCACCCTAACCCCCTCTCCCTCCTCTCCCTCTCTCCCTCCTCCATCCCTCCCCCCTCCCTCCCTCCTCCATCCCTCCCTCTCCCTCCTCTCTCCCTCCCTCCCTCCCTCCTCCATCCCTCCCTCTCCCTCCCTCCCTCCCTCCTCCATCCCTCCCTCCCCCCCTCCCTCCTCCCCCCCTCCCTCCCTCCCTCCCCCCCTCCCTCCTCCCCCCTCCCTCCCTCCCTCCCTCATCCCTCTTTGAATCTTGTGGTAGAGGTAAGGCAGCATGCCTCCACCTCTGTCTCTAGTTGAGAGAGAGGCAGTAGTCGTGTTGTGCTGTGCTGTGATTCCCCCCAGCCAGCTCAGAGAGGATGAGTCGAGTCCCTGCACACCACACACACACACACACACACACACACACACACACACACACACACACACACACACACACACACACACACACACACACACACACACACACACACACACACTCACGCACGCGCACACACACACACACACACACACACACACACACACCACAGCACACTCCTCCCAGCAGGGGGCACCGCTCCCAACATATGTGTTGGTTTCCATGGAGACACAGAGTTAAAAATAACATCGGCTGCCTGCCTGCCTATCTGTCTGCCTGCTTTCCTCTCTGTCTGCCTGCCTCTCTGTCTGTTTGCCTTCCTCTCTGTCTGCCTCTCTGTCTGTTTGCCTTCCTCTCTGTCTGCCTCTCTGTCTGCCTGCCTCTCTGCCTGCCTCTCTGTCTCCCTGCCTGCCTCTCTGCCTGCCTCTCTGTCTGTCTGCCTGCGTTTCTGTCTGCCTGCCTGCCTGCCTCTCTGTCTGCCTGCCTGCCTGCCTCTCTGTCTGTCTGCCTGCGTTTCTGTCTGCCTGCCAGCCTGCCTCTCTGTCTGCCTACCTGCTTCTCTGTCTGTCTGCCTGCCTCTGCCTGCCTGCCCCTCTGCCTGCCTCTCTGCCTACCCGTCTCTCTGCCTCTCTGCCTGCCTTCTCTCTGCCTGCCTCTGGTTGTCTGCCTCTTTTCCTGCGTGCCTGCCTGCCTCTCTCCTGCCTGCCTCTCTGTCTGCCTGGCAGGCTGACACAAAATGTCAGGATCCAGTGAGTAGAGTAGAGTAAATCCCCCATCATCCTCTCCTCTGTTCCCTGTTCCCACCCCCCTGCCATGAGGCTGACGTCAGAGCACTGAGATTAGGAAGCAGGGAAGGGAGGGAAGACACTGGGAACGATGAGGCTGTGGTGATGTCGGAGCGCTGTGATTAGGGAACAGGGAAGGGAGGGAAGACACTGGGAATGATGAGGCTGTGGTGATGTCGGAGCGCTGTGATTAGTGAACAGGGAAGGGAGGGAAGACACTGGGAACGATGAGGCTGTGGTGATGTCGGAGCACTGTGATTAGGGAACAGGGAAGGGAGGGAAGACACTGGGAACGATGAGGCTGTGGTGATGTCGGAGCGCTGTGATTAGTGAACAGGGAAGGGAGGGAAGACACTGGGAATGATGAGGCTGTGGTGATGTCGGAGCGCTGTGATTAGGGAACAGGGAAGGGAGGGAAGACACTGGGAACGATGAGGCTGTGGTGATGTCGGAGCACTGTGATTAGGGAACAGGGAAGGGAGGGAAGACACTGGGAACAATGAGGCTGTGGTGATGTCGGAGCGCTGTGATTAGGGAACAGGGAAGGGAGGGAAGACACTGGGAAGTAGGAAGCAGGAAGTATAGTCTGCAGTCCCTGTGGGTTCCGCAGTGCCGTCTCTGCCTAGTGCAGAGCTACGATGAGGCTGCTACTGATGTAGCCACTGCACCCCTCCCAGGCCCTGCTGCAGTGGCTTCTTCCCAGAGAGAGACACACACACATACACACACACACATGGTTACACACACCATAGAGATCCTATTAAATTACTAGAGGGGTTATGTCATAAGCCCTCAAAGTTCCAGAACGGGGTTAAAATGGTAGCCATGTTGGTCAGAGAGTAATCCAAACCAGTCTAATGTGAATGAATGGCAGCCATGTTGGTCAGGGAGTAATCCAAACCAGTCTAATGTGAATGAATGGCAGCCATGTTGGTCAGGGAGTAATCCAAACCAGTCTAATGTGAATGAATGGCAGCCATGTTGGTCAGAGAGTAATCCAAACCAGTCTAATGTGAATGAATGGCAGCCATGTTGGTCAGGGAGTAATCCAAACCAGTCTAATGTGAATGAATGGCAGCCATGTTGGTCAGAGAGTAATCCAAACCAGTCTAATGTGAATGAATGGCAGCCATGTTGGTCAGAGAGTAATCCAAACCAGTCTAATGTGAATGAATGGCAGCCATGTTGGTCAGGGAGTAATCCAAACCAGTCTAATGTGAATGAATGGTAGCCATGTTGGTCAGGGAGTAATCCAAACCAGTCTAATGTGAATGAATGGCAGTAGAGGGATAAGCATCATTTTACTTATGCAGGAAAATCAAAGTAAGGCATGTGATATATCAGAAATTGTGGAATATAATTATTGTCAACCTAAAATATTGTCATATAATTATAAATACAGTTTACACAGGTTTTATACACATGTTCTCTTTAAATAGCCTCTAAAATATATGTATATAATAAATGTCTCAATTTTAGTTTTCTAGGGAAGCTGTGAGTGCTACAGTATCAGTGTTACATTTCACTTCCACATCTGGTTCCTGTTTCAGGGACTTTCAGACTGTGAAAAAGGCAATATCCCACTAGATTGGTAGGTTTATCTCTCCCTAGTCAGAGCCACGGGATATTTGATACAGTTGAAGTCGGAAGTTTACATACACCTTAGCCAAATACATTTAAACTCAGTTTTTCACAATTCCTGACATTTAATCCGAGTAAAAATTCCCTGTTTTAGGTCAGTTAGGATCACCACTTTATTTTAAGAATGTGAAATGTCAGAATAATAGTAGATAGAATTATTTATTTCAGCTTTTATTTCTTTCATCACATTCCCAGTGGGTCAGAAGTGTACTTACACTCAATTAGTATTTGGTAGCATTGCCTTTAAATTGTTTAACTTGCGTCAAACGTTTTGGGTGGCCTTCAACAAGCTTCCCACAATAAGTTGGGTTAATTTTGGCCCATTCCTCCTGACAGAGCTGGTGTAACTGAGTCAGGTTTGTAGGCCTCCTTGCTCCCACACGCTTCTTCAGTTCTGCCCACAAATTTTCTATAGGGTTGAGGTCAGGGCTTTGTGATGGCCACTCCAATACCTTGACTTTGTTGTCCTTAAGCCATTTTGCCACAACTTTGGAAGTATGCTTGGGGTCATTGCCCATTTGGAAGACCCATTTGTGATCAAGCTTTAACTTCCTGACTGATGTCTTGAGATGTTGCTTCAATATATCCCCATAATTTCCCTACCTCATGATACCATCAATTTTGTGAAGTGCACCTGGCCCTCCTGCAGCAAAGCACTCCCACAACATGATGCTGCCACCCCCGTGCTTCACGTTTGGGATGGTGTTCTTCGGCTTGCAAGCCTCCCCCTTTTTCCTTCAAACATAATGATGGTCATTATGGCAAACAGTTCTATTTTTGTTTCATCAGACCAGAGGACATTTCTCCAGAAAGTACGATCTTTGTCCCCATGTGCAGTTGCAAACCGTAGTCTGACTTTTTTATGGTGGTTTTGGAGCAGTGGCTTCTTCCTTGCTGAGCGGCCTTTCAGGTTATGTCGATATAGGACTCATTTTACTGTGGCTATAGATACTTTTGTACCTGTTTCCTCCAGCATCTTCACAAGGTCCTTTGCTGTTGTTCTGGGATTGATTTGTACTTTTCGCACCAAAGTACGTTCATCTCTAGGAGACAGAACGCGTCTCCTTCCTGAGCGATATGACAGCTGCGTGGTCCCATGGTGTTTATACTTGCGTACTATTGTTTGTACAGATGAACGTGGTACCTTCAGGCGTTTGGAAAATGCTCCCAAGGATGAACCAGACTTGTGGAGGTCTACAATTTTTTTCTGAGGTCTTGGCTGATTTCTTTTGATTTTCCCATGTCAAGCAAAGATGCACTGATTTGAAGGTAGACCTTGAAATACATCCACAGGTACACCTCCAATTGACTCATGATTAGCCTATCAGAAGCTACTAAAGCCATGACATAATTTTCTGGAATTTTCCAAGCTGTTTAAAGGCACAGTCAACTTAGTGTATGTAAACTTTTGACCCACTGGAATTGTGATACAGTGAATTATAAGTGAAATAATCTGTCTGTAAACAATTGTTGGAAAAATTACTAGTAGTAGATGTCCTAACCGACTTGCCAAAACTATAGTTTGTTAACAATACATTTTTGGAGTGGTTGAAAAATGAGTTTTAATGACTCCAACCTAAGTGTATGTAAACTTCCGACTTCAACTGGATATTTGTTATAACCCGACATTGACCAATGTACACAGTCCTTTGGTTTAGAGATCAGAGGGGTGTCTAGTCTGTATCTCTTCCATGCAGGGTTGGGGTCGCTCAGTTTCCACTTTAGTCAATTCAGGAATTGACTACCATGGAATGGGCCTACCATGGAATGGGCCTACCATGGAATGGGCCTACCATAGGATAATACAACTAACCTGCCAGTCAGGAGAGGTGCCTATGTCATCAGATAGAATCTGTTTAGCATGGGGACCTGAGAACATGAGATGTTTGGACTGCACTGTCATTCATCATCATCACCTCATAGTTCCTGTCCTGTCTCTGGCCCAGCACAGAGTGGATGGGTATGGAGGGATGCTTTAGAGAGAGAGAGATAGAGAGAGATAGAGAGAGAGAGAGAGAGAGAGAGAGAGAGAGAGAGAGAGAGAGAGAGAGAGAGAGAGAGAGAGAGAGAGAGAGAGAGAGAGAGAGAGAGAGAAAGAGAGAGAGAGAGAGAGAGAGAGAGAGAGAGAAAGAGAGAGAGAGAGAAAGAGAGAAAGAGAGAGAGAAAGAGAGAGATAGGGAGAGATAGGGAGAGATAGGGAGAGATTGGGAGAGACAGAGAGAGAGAGGGACAGAGAGAGAGAGAGGGACAGAGAGAGAGAGAGAGAAAGAGAGAAAGACAGAGAGAGATAGATATTATTGTTTATTTCACTTTTGTATATGTATCTACCTCACTTGCTTTGGCAATGTTAACACATGTTTCCCATGCCAATAAAGCCCCTTGAATTGAATTGAATTGATAGAGAGAGAGAGAGACAGAGAGAGAGAGAGGGACAGAGAGACAGAGAGAGAGAGAGAGAGAGAGAGAGAGAGAGAGAGAGAGAGAGAGAGAGAGAGAGAGAGAGAGAGAGAGGGACAGTGCTCCATGATGATTTGTACATTTCTGTCATTAGGATGATTTAGCTCTGTCAAACTAAGAACCTTACGTAAGCAGGACTAAGTGTGTAGTGGAACTGTGTGCAGTACGTAGCTTTTCAGACAAAGTAGTAAAGCTGTCCCCTGACTCTCCTGACCCTCCCGACTCTCCCGACTCCCCCGACTCTCCCGACTCTCCCGACTCTCCCGACTCCCCTGACCCTCCCGACGCCCCCGACTCCCCTGACCCTCCCGACTCCCCCGACCCTCCCGACTCTCCCGACTCCCCTGACTCTCCCGACGCCCCCGACTCTCCCGACTCCCCTGACCCTCCCGACTCTCCCGACTCCCCTGACCTTCCGACTCCCCCGACCCTCCCGACTCTCCCGACTCTCCCGACTCCCCGGATTCTCCCGACTCCCCCGAATCCCCGACCCTCCCGACTCCCCCGACTCTCCCGACCCCCCCGACCCTCCCGACCCTCCCGACTCTCCCGACCCCCCCGACCCTCCCGACCCTCCCGACTCCCCCGACTCTCCCGACCCCCCCGACCCTCCTGACCCTCCCGACTCCCCCGACTCCCCCGACCCTCCCGACTCCCCTGACTCCCCTGACCCTCCCGACTCCCCCGACCCTCCCGACTCCCCCGACCCTCCCGACTCCCCTGACTCCCCTGACCCTCCCGACTCCCCCGACCCTCCCGACCCTCCCGACTCCCCTGACCCTCCCGACTCCCCCGACCCTCCCGACTCCCCCGACCCTCCCGACTCCCCTGACTCCCCTGACCCTCCCGACTCCCCCGACCCTCCCGACCCTCCCGACTCCCCCGACCCTCCCGACTCCCCTGACTCCCCTGACCCTCCCGACTCCCCTGACTCCCCTGACCCTCCCGACTCCCCCGACCCTCCCGACCCTCCCGACTCTCCCGACTCTCCCGACTCCCCCGACTCTCCCGACTCCCCCGACACTCCCGACTCCCCCGACTCCCCCGACTCTCCCGACCCCCCCGACCCTCCCGACTCCCCCGACTCTCCCGACCCCCCCGACCCTCCCGACTCCCCCGACTCGCCTGACTCCCCGGTGAACCTACTGTCATAGTATATCCATCTCTCACCATTCATTTGAACCCATATCATTCCCTGACCCCTTTCACTGTCAGACATTTTCTCTTTGTACTTGTGGAGAGATATATAGGACATGGAGACGATGGAACCCATATATATTCTATGGGAATTGTTTTCATCCCCCATAATTCCTCACTCCTCTCTTGCCTCGACTAATGTTGCCCCTCCCCTCGTGTACCATAGGCTCCTGTAGATGAGGCTGGAGAGAGTGCTTCTGACACACACACACACACACACACACACACACACACACACACACACACACACACACACACACACACGCACACATGCACACATGCACACATGCACACAACCACACACATACACACACGCGCGCCATTTGCATGTCGTGTTATTTCTGCATGACCCTCTGTCCCCGGTGTACATTAAATGGGAGGAAGTGACCCCATTGGCTCTAGTGAATGTGACACTGGCTGGACGGGATATTCCAACCAATAGAATAGACATAGTCCCAGTTCTTTAGGAACAAGTCAAATCCCCTGATATATACAGAGTGGAGAATACAGATATAATGTGTCACAACAGTTGTGTTTGGAGTTCCCATCACTCTTACTGTTGCTAAATCCCTGTGTTCTGTATTCCTATGGTATCTGACCCTCTGTGACCTCTAGCATGTGCTTCCTGTTTCAGAGAAACTGTTTCCTGTGCTCTCTGCCTCTGCTGTGTAACCTATGGACTCTGTCCTCTCTTTCCCTATGGAACTCACGCTGTTGTTATTTCACCTGCCCTGAAAAAACAACCGTGTCTGTCTGACTGTTGAATACAGGGCCATGTAAAAACAACCGTGTCTGTCTGACTGTTGAATACAGGGCCATGTAAAAACAGCAGTGTCTGTCTGACTGTTGAATACAGGGCCATGTAAAAACAACCGTGTCTGTCTGACTGTTGAATACAGGGCCATGTAAAAACAACCGTGTCTGTCTGACTGTTGAATACAGGGCCATGTAAAAACAACCGTGTCTGTCTGACTGTTGAATACAGGGCCATGTAAAACCAACCGTGTCTGTCTGACTGTTGAATACAGGGCCATGTAAAAACAACAGTGTCTGTCTGACTGTTGAATACAGGGCCATGTAAAAACAACCGTGCCTGTCTGCCTGTTGAATACAGGGCCATGTAAAAACAACAGTGTCTGTCTGACTGTTGAATACAGGGCCATGTAAAACCAACCGTGTCTGTCTGACTGTTGAATACAGGGCCATGTAAAAACAACCGTGTCTGTCTGACTGTTGAATACAGGGCCATGTAAAAACAACAGTGTCTGTCTGACTGTTGAATACAGGGCCATGTAAAAACAACCGTGTCTGTCTGACTGTTGAATAGAGGGCCATGTAAAAACAACCGTGTCTGTCTGACTGTTGAATACAGGGCCATGTAAAACCAACCGTGTCTGTCTGACTGTTGAATACAGGGCCATGTAAAAACAACCGTGTCTGTCTGACTGTTGAATACAGGGCCATGTAAAAACAACCGTGTCTGTCTGACTGTTGAATAGAGGGCCATGTAAAAACAACCTGATGTTATTTAGGAGGATTCCAGAGACTTCCACAGGTGTTAACCAGGTGTGTCCAACTGAAACTCCAGCGCCTGTTCAATAGACTGTAGTGTGGTGGCCAAATCAAAGAAAACATCTCTCTCTCTCTCCCTTTCTTTCTCGCTCTCTCTCTCCTTTTCTCTCTCTCCTTTTCTATCTCTCTTGTTCTCTCTCTCCTGTTCTCTCTCTCTTGTTCTCTCTCTCCTTTTCTCTCTCTCCTTTTCTATCTCTCTCTTGTTCTCTCTCTCCTTTTCTCTCTCTCCTTTTCTCTCTCTCCTTTTCTCTCTCTCTTGTTCTCTCTCTCCTTTTCTCTCTCTCCTTTTCTCTCTCTCTTGTTCTCTCTCACCTTTTCTCTCTCTCTTCTCTCTCTCTTGTCCTCTCTGTCCTTTTCTCTCTCTCCTTTACTCTCTCTCCTTTTCTCTCTCTCCTTTTCTCTCTCTCTTGTTCTCTCTCTCCTTTTCTCTCTCTCTTGTTCTCTCTCTCTCTCAGTTCAATTCAATTCTCTCTCACACACACACACACACACACATTGAATGAAATATACCCTTCTGTCCATCCGCTATCCCCTTTCTCCCCTATTAGTGTTAGACTAAGACAGCCATTGAAGCAGATGTGGTAGTGGTGAGTTCAACCCCGTGTTGTCATACGTATACAGCAGACCCTGATCCTCTCTTTGTGTGTTTTGAATGAGTTCTGCTCTCCCTTCCTGTCCGCTCGCCCTGCCAAACCCCAGTTATTGTGGAGCCAGCTGGATGACAGAGAGATGGAGGTTCTTTTGTCTGTCAGGAACTGATGGCGTCACCTAATGTCCATATTTGGAAGCAGAGGTATGTGTGCGTTCTCTAAGAGGTGGTCCCTGGTTGTAACCTGGTTTCAATACATATTAGCCTGGTCGTAAGCTGGGTTCAATACATATTAGCCTGGTCGTAAGCTGGGTTCAAAACATAGTAGCCTGGTCGTAACCTGGGTTCAAAACATAGTAGCCTGGTCGTAAGCTGGTTTCAATACATAGTAACCTGGTCGTAACCTGGGTTCAATACATAGTAGCCTGGTCGTAACCTGGGGTCAATACATAGTAGCCTGGTCGTAACCTGGTTTCAATACATAGTAACCTGGTCGTAAACTGGGTTCAATACATAGTAACCTGGTCGTAACCTGGGTTCAATACATAGTAGCCTGGTCGTAACCTGGTTTCAATACATAGTAGCCTGGTCGTAACCTGGGTTCAATACATAGTAGCCTGGTCGTAAACTGGGTTCAATACATAGTAACCTGGTCGTAACCTGGGTTCAATACATAGTAGCCTGGTCGTAACCTGGTTTCAATACATAGTAGCCTGGTCGTAACCTGGGTTCAAAACATAGTAGCCTGGTCGTAACCTGGGTTCAATACATAGTAGCCTGGTCGTAACCTGGGTTCAATACATCGTAGCCTGGTCGTAATCTGGGTTCAATACATAGTAGCCTGGTCGTAACCTGGGTTCAATACATAGTAGCCTGGTCGTAACCTGGGTTCAATACATAGTAGCCTGGTCGTAACCTGGGTTCAAAACATAGTAGCCTGGTCGTAACCTGGGTTCAATACATAGTAGCCTGGTCGTAACCTGGGTTCAATACATCGTAGCCTGGTCGTAATCTGGGTTCAATACATAGTAGCCTGGTCGTAACCTGGGTTCAATACTGTCACGCCCTGGCCTTAGTATTCTTTGTTTTCTTAATTATTTTAGTTAGGTCAGGGTGTGACATGGGGAATGTATGTGTTTTTTTGTAGTGTCTAGGGTGGTTGTAAGGTTTAGGGGGTTTATTAGAGTAGTTGGGTTTATGTTTAGTATAGTAGTCTAGCTGTGTCTATGGTTGAGTGTAGGTATCTAGGAAAGTCTATGGTTGCCTGAATTGGGTCTCAATTAGAGACAGCTGGTTATTGTTGTCTCTGATTGGGAGCCATATTTAAGGCAACCATAGGCTTTAGCTGTTTGTGGGGAATTGTCTATGTCGAAGTGTTTTGTGTCAGCACTTATGTTTGTATAGCTTCACGGTCGTCTGTTTTGTTGGTTTGTTTTGTTTTTTCCTTCTTTAAATAAAAAGAAGATGTACTTTCCACGCGCTGCGCCTTGGTCCTCTCTCAGTCCCTTTGACGATCGTGACAAATACATCGTAGCCTGGTCGTAATCTGGGTTCAATACATAGTAACCTGGTCGTAACCTGGGGTCAATATATAGTAACCTGGTCATAACATGGGTTCAATACATAATACTTTCTCTTGAGTTGTTACTGAGTTTAGTTTGACCAGTACAATTGAACCAATGGAATTCTGACACAAAAAAGTGGAAAAAAAAGTGGAAACTCTATCTAAATCAAGCGCACCTCAAATACTTGAAGTTTTTTTAAAGAATTTCACATATGTATTGGACCCAGGTCTGGTTATAGTTGAGCCAGATTCTGATGTTGTCCTCAGAGGCCTGTCTGTCCTCAACTGGACCAGAGGTCCCCAGTCACCCTGCTTATTGGACCCATCATGCTTATGATCTCCCAGTACAGACATCGTCTAGAAATAGCTAACGGCCTGTAATAGATGGCCATCCATCCAGAGTAGTTCATTTCATGTCCTTTTATCAGTTCTGTTTATAACATATTACGCCTTAAAATACCAGACTGGTCCTTTATCATGGTCGTAGTGCTGAGAGAGAGAGAGAGAGAGAGAGAGAGAGAGAGAGAGAGAGAGAGAGAGAGAGAGAGAGAGAGAGAGAGAGAGAGAGAGAGAGATACACAGATACACAGATACACAGAGAGAGGGAGTGAGAGATACAGAGAGAGAGAGGGAGTGAGAGATACAGAGAGAGCGAGGGAGTGAGAGATACAGAGAGAGAGAGAGGGAGTGAGAGATACAGAGAGAGAAAGAGAGAGGGAGAGATACAGAGAGAGAAATAGAAAGAAAGAGAGAGACCATAATGTTCCAGAACACAAAACATTGTGATGTGTGTAAAATGAATGTGATATTCCTGTGAGGCTTGTTGAAGTGAATCAGTGTTGAATCCAGTATGTAGACTGTGTTGAATCCAGTATGTAGACTGTGTTGAATCCAGTATGTAGACTGTGGTGAATCCAGTATGTAGACTGTGTTGAATCCAGTATGTAGACTGTGTTGAATCCAGTATGTAGACTGTGGTGAATCCAGTATGTAGACTGTGTTGAATCCAGTATGTAGACTGTGTTGAATCCAGTATGTAGACTGTGTTGAATCCAGTATGTAGACTGTGTTGAATCCAGTATGTAGACTGTGTTGAATCCAGTATGTAGACTGTGTTGAATCCAGTATGTAGACTGTGGTGAATCCAGTATGTAGACTGTGTTGAATCCAGTATGTAGACTGTGGTGAATCCAGTATGTAGACTGTGTTGAATCCAGTATGTAGACTGTGTTGAAGCCAGTATGTAGACTGTGTTGAATCCAGTATGTAGACTGTGTTGAATCCAGTATGTAGACTGTGTTGAATCCAGTATGTAGACTGTGGTGAATCCAGTATGTAGACTGTGTTGAATCCAGTATGTAGACTGTGTGGAAATCCAGTATGTAGACTGTGGTGAATCCAGTATGTAGACTGTGTTGAATCCAGTATGTAGACTGTGGTGAATCCAGTATGTAGACTGTGGTGAATCCAGTATGTAGACTGTGTTGAATCCAGTATGTAGACTGTGGTGAATCCAGTATGTAGACTGTGTTGAATCCAGTATGTAGACTGTGGTGAATCCAGTATGTAGACTGTGTTGAATCCAGTATGTAGACTGTGTTGAATCCAGTATGTAGACTGTGGTGAATCCAGTATGTAGCCTGTGGTGAATCCAGTATGTAGCCTGTGGTGAATCCAGTATGTAGACTGTGTTGAATCCAGTATGTAGACTGTGTTGAATCCAGTATGTAGACTGTGTTGAATCCAGTATGTAGACTGTGGTGAATCCAGTATGTAGCCTGTGGTGAATCCAGTATGTAGCCTGTGGTGAATCCAGTATGTAGACTGTGTTGAATCCAGTATGTAGACTGTGGTGAATCCAGTATGTAGACTGTGGTGAATCCAGTATGTAGACTGTGGTGAATCCAGTATGTAGACTGTGGTGACTTCATGACTTGCTGGTGCATCTTCAGGAAAACGGTTGTATTATTTATAGCCACTGTGACACGCAGGGAGCCACAAAAAGGTTTGAGGGAAAAAGGAGGTTAAGATCCAACTCAAGGTGAAGGAAGATTCATCCCTTCTGCTCTTCTTCTCTCTCTTTTTCAGGTCAAGGGGTTTGAGTAGCGTCTCTTCCCATCGGGCTGCTGTGTTGACCTGATTCAGTTTGTGTAGTATTATATTCCAGATGGATTAAAGTCGTGTTTATGTCTGAGATATTTTAACTGTAGCCTAGAGTGTCAGCTTTTGGAATTCATAGTATGTACATCCAACAAAGCTCTGCTGTTTCATTGTGACATTGTACAGTCACATTTACCGATGCTGATGTGAGGCTGGAAGGTTTATTTCATGGACTTTAAAGGGAGACATTCTTTGTTATTATAACCATTGACCAGTGGATGCTGCCGAGGGGACGATGGCTCGTAATTTATGGCCAGACTGGAGTAAATGGAATGGTATCAAACAAATGTTTTTCATGTGTTTGATACCACTCTATTCTAGCCATTGTTATGAGCCATCCTCCCCTCAGCAGCCTCCACTGCCATAGAGGTAGAGTTACAGAACATTGACTTGAATGCGAATGTCTGTTTTAGAAAATTGTATTTCTATGATTATAACCCACTGCCTTGTGATCTTAACCTCACTGTAGCTACCTGAAACAGAGTGGGGCAGAGGTCAGTGAACACACACCATAGTTAGTGGATGGAGAGGTTGATACGCCAGGTAAGTCAGCTGTACTTCACAGGTACATCAACCTCAAGATAAAACAAGCTACTGTAAATACCACCTTTCAAGGCCTGGCTCACCCTCCTCTCACTCTCCTCCTTTGGTGTGTGTGTGTACAACAGCACATGCTAGGGTGTGCAGCAGTGTGTGTGTGTGTGTGTGTGTGTGTGTGTGTGTGTGTGTGTGTGTGTGTGTGTGTGTGTGTGTGTGTGTGTGTGTGTGTGTGTGTGTGCGTGCAGCGTGTGTGTGTGTGTGTGTGTGTGTGTGTGTGTGTGTGTGTGTGTGTGTGTGTGTGTGTGTGTGTGCGTGCAGCGTGTGTGTGTGTGTGTGTGTGTGTGTGTGTGTGTGTGTGTGTGTGTGTGTGTGTGTGTGTGTGTGTGTGTGTGTGTGTGTGTGTGTGTGTGTGTGTGTGCTTTTTTCTGTCGTACCATAGCTACTGATTAAACTCTCATGTTCAGTTGTAAATGTTAGGTTTGCTCTAGTATGGTGGTGAAATATTACATTCCTGTAACTGTGGTTATCCAACACCAGGGGGCAGTGTTTCAAATCTTTATGAGAACTGTATTGGGTGAACAGCAGTGCTGCAGGAGATGATAAAACTCATGTTTTCACTGAATAACAGACTGTCCTGAGCTCCAGGGTGTGGCCTGTCTGAGGGCCTGGCCTGTCTGAGGGCGTGGCCTGTTGGAGGGTGTGGGCTGTCGGAGGGCGTGGCCTGTCAGAGGGCGTGGCCTGTCTGCCTGTGTCTATGTTCCACATGGTACCCTATTCCCTATGGGCCCTTGCCTAAAGTAGTGCACTATATAGGGAATAGGGCCCTTGTCAGATGTAGTGCACTATATAGGGAATAGGGTCCTGGTCTAAAGTAGTGCACTATATAGGGAATAGGGCCCTTGTCAGATGTAGTGCACTATATAGGGAATAGGGCCCTGGTCTAAAGTAGTGCACTATATAAGGAATAGGGTGCCGTTTGGGAAACAGCCTGTGTGTTTCTCGATCCAGTCTGCCAGAGAAGACTAATCTCAGGATAGAGGACATGTAAAACTGATACCATCAGACAGGTTGGCAGACAAGACAAGCCCCTACCGTGGGCATGCGCATGTGTTTTGTGTGGTAATACGTGTGTGTGTGTTTGTGTCTGTCCCTGATACATTCTGTGTGGCGTAGAGCACACAGACACAAACACAGACACACACACACACACACACACACACACACGCACACGACCAGACCAGACCAGACCAGACCATACCAGACCAGACCAGACCAGACCAGACCATACCATACCATACCAGACCAGACCAGACCAGACCATACCAGACCATACCAGACCAGACCATACCAGACCATACCATACCAGACCAGACCAGACCATACCAGACCATACCAGACCAGACCATACCAGACCAGACCAGACCAGACCAGACCAGACCAGACCAGACCAGACCAGACCATACCAGACCATACCAGACCAGACCAGACCATACCAGACCATACCAGACCAGACCATACCATACCAGACCATACCAGACCAGACCAGGCCAGACCAGACCATACCAGACCAGACCAGACCATACCAGACCATACCAGACCAGACCATACCAGACCATACCAGACCATACCAGACAGACAGACAACCTGCCAAACCAGGATTTATAGACAACATAGCCAGACATCCATCATCAGGCTTAGCTTGACATAAATCCATTGTTGTTAGGTGACCTCCCTTATGTTGTGTTGTTATTTTCTAAAACTTTTCCAGGACAGCGTTATGAAACTTTGTATGACTCATGTACTGCAAAGGAAACAGAGAAGGTATACTCCACTATACTGTACTTCATATATCTACTGCTGTCTGAAGAACAGAGATGGTATACTCCACTATACTGTACTTCATATATCTACTGCTGTCTGAAGAACAGAGATGGTATACTCCACTATACTGTACTTCATATATCTACTGCTGTCTGAAGAACAGAGATGGTGTACTCCACTATACTGTACTTCATATATCTACTGCTGTCTGAAGAACAGAGATGGTGTACTCCACTATACTGTACTTCATATATCTACTGCTGTCTGAAGAACAGAGATGGTATACTCCACTATACTGTACTTCATATATCTACTGCTGTCTGAAGAACAGAGATGGTATACTCCACTATACTGTACTTCATATATCTACTGCTGTCTGAAGAACAGAGATGGTGTACTCCACTATACTGTACTTCATATATCTACTGCTGTCTGAAGAACAGAGATGGTATACTTCACTATACTGTACTTCATATATCTACTGCTGTCTGAAGAACAGAGATGGTGTACTCCACTATACTGTACTTCATATATCTACTGCTGTCTGAAGAACAGAGATGGTGTACTCCACTATACTGTACTTCATATATCTACTGCTGTCTGAAAAACAGAGATGGTGTACTCCACTATACTGTACTTCATATATCTACTGCTGTCTGAAGAACAGAGATGGTATACTTCACTATACTGTACTTCATATATCTACTGCTGTCTGAAGAACAGAGATGGTATACTTCACTATACTGTACTTCATATATCTACTGCTGTCTGAAGAACAGAGATGGTATACTTCACTATACTGTACTTCATATATCTACTGCTGTCTGAAGAACAGAGATGGTATACTTCACTATACTGTACTTCATATATCTACTGCTGTCTGAAGAACAGAGATGGTATACTTCACTATACTGTGCATCCGTTTCAGGGGGTTCATCACTCTAGACCCATTTCAGGCAGGCAACAAGGCACCGGGCAAGCCCAGGATCCATTATGTCTCTTGTCTAAAGTAATGCACTTTTTAGGGAATAGGGCCCTGGTCTAAAGTAATGCACTTTATAGGGAATAGGGCCCTGGTCTAAAGTAGTGCACTATATAGGGAATAGGGCCGTGGTCTAAAGTAGTGCACTATAATAGGGAATAGGGTGCCGTTTGGACACAACCCCTTTCCTCAGCCTCCTGTCATAAAATATGGGAGTTTGGTTCTCAGAGAGTGGTTGGGTGAGGGGCTTCCAGGAGAGTGGTTGGGTGAGGGGCTTCCAGGAGAGTGGTTGGGTGAGGGGCTTCCAGGAGAGGGGTTGGGTGAGGGGCTTCCAGGAGAGTGGTTGGGTGAGGGGCTTCCAGGAGAGGGGTTGGGTGAGGGGCTTCCAGGAGAGTGGTTGGGTGAGGGGCTTCCAGGAGAGTGGTTGGGTGAGGGGCTTCCAGGAGAGGGGTTGGGTGAGGGGCTTCCAGGAGAGTGGTTGGGTGAGGGTCTTCCAGGAGAGTGGTTGGGTGAGGGGCTTCCAGGAGAGGGGTTGGGTGAAGGGCTTCCAGGAGAGGGGTTGGGTGAGGGGCTTCCAGGAGAGTGGTTGGGTGAGGGGCTTCCAGGAGAGTGGTTGGGTGAGGGGCTTCCAGGAGAGTGGTTGGGTGAGGGGCTTCCAGGAGAGGGGTTGGGAGAGGGGCTTCCAGGAGAGTGGTTGGGTGAGGGGCTTCCAGGAGAGGGGTTGGGAGAGGGGCTTCCAGGAGAGTGGTTGGGTGAGGGGATTCCAGGAGAGTGGTTGGGTGAGGGGCTTCCAGGAGAGGGGTTGGGAGAGGGGCTTCCAGGAGAGTGGTTGGGTGAGGGGCTTCCAGGAGAGTGGTTGGGTGAGGGGCTTCCAGGAGAGTGGTTGGGTGAGGGGCTTCCAGGAGAGTGGTTGGGTGAGGGGCTTCCAGGAGAGTGGTTGGGTGAGTGGCTTCCAGGAGAGTGGTTGGGTGAGGGGCTTCCAGGAGAGTGGTTGGGGAGGGACTTCCAGGAGAGGAAGAAAAGAGAGGGGAACAATAGTACAGGTGTGCATCAAGGAGGGAAGGAGAGAGGGAGGAAAGGAGAGAGAAGGATAATTACCCTCTTTCTGGGTTGATTTATTCATTGTAATTAAACCAGAGGGAGGGAGGGAGGGAGGGAGGGAGGGAGGGAGGGAGGGAGGGAGGGAGGGAGGGGAGGGAGGGAGGGACGGACGGAGGGAGGGACGGACGGAGGGAGGGAGGGAGGAACGGAAGGGAGAGGGGGAGAAAGGGAGAGAAATATAATTACCCTCTCTCTGGGTTGATTTATTGTAACTAGACCAGAGGAAGCGCTTTAGGGAGGGTGGGGGAGAAAGGGGGTTTGATACAACTTCAGTACTCTACAGGTCACACCTGGTTAAGAGAGGTGGAGGGGGAGGGTGTTATTAAAAGGATTGTTTCACAGTTTGGCCAAGGAGAAAGAGAAAATGGCAATAAAAAGGACTACGGTATATAAAAAAGGGCTGAGATCTGGGCTCTGTTCCCAGGCTGGGTCCTACGTTGTTAATGGGTGCCCTGTAGAGTGTCAAGCTGTCAGTATGGAGCCTTGGCCTCAGCCTCGCCAGCTATTGACTCTTGTGTGTGTTCAGTTCAGCTAGCCACCTCTAGCCGTGCTAACAGCTCTGTATTCATGCTGTGTTCAGTTCAATCTGTGTGTATGTAGTTCACCCAGCCTCCGCTAGCCGTGCTAACAGCTCTGTATTCATGCTGTGTTCAGTTCAGCTAGCCACCTCTAGCCGTGCTAACAGTTCTGTATTCATGCTGTGTTCAGTTCAGCTAGCCACCTCTAGCCGTGCTAACAGTTCTGTATTCATGCTGTGTTCAGTTCAGCTAGCCACCTCTAGCCGTGCTAACAGCTCTGTATTCATGCTGTGTTCAGTTCAGCTATCCACCTCTAGCCGTGCTAACAGCTCTGTATTCATGCTGTGTTCAGTTCAGCTAGCCACCTCTAGCCGTGATAACAGCTCTGTATTCATGCTGTGTTCAGTTCAGCTAGCCACCTCTAGCCGTGCTAACAGCTCTGTATTCATGCTGTGTTCAGTTCAACTAGCCACCTCTAGCCGTGCTAACAGCTCTGTATTCATGCTGTGTTCAGTTCAATCTGTGTGTATGTAGTTCACCCAGCCTCCGCTAGCCGTGCTAACAGCTCGACTACTGTACCACCTCAGCGGCTGCAGCAGCCAAGGTCACCAGTTGAGAGAGAGGCCTCCAGATTATAAAGGATTAAGAGTGAGGGAGTATTATTCCACCATGCATGCAGCAGGCTAGAGGCTACAGCATACAGCATACAGCACACACACACACACACACACACACACACACACACACACACACACACACACACACACACACACACACACACACACACACACACACACACACACACACAGACACAGACACACACACACTGGCTTCTACTAATCAGGTCTTTAAAAGAAAGCCAGACTTCATCGCAAATGGATGTAGTGCACTATTTTTGACCAGAGCACTACTGAACTACACACACACAGAGCTGTCAAAAGTAGTGCACTGTATAGGGTATAGGTGCATCCTCTCCTCCCTCCCTCCCTCCCTACTCTCTCTTTCTCTCCCTCTCTATTCCCTCTATCCTCCTCCCTCTCTTTCTCTCCCTCTCTATTCCCTCTATCCTCCTCCCTCTCTCTCTCTCCCTCTCTATTCCCTCTATCCTCCTCCCTCTCTCTCTCTCTCTATTCCCTCTATCCTCCTCTCTCTCTCTCTCTATTCCCTCTATCCTCCTCCCTCTCTCTCTCTCCCTCTCTATTCCCTCTATCCTCCTCCCTCTCTCTCTCTCTCTATTCCCTCTATCCTCCTCTCTCTCTCTCTCTATTCCCTCTATCCTCCTCCCTCTCTCTCTCTCCCTCTCTATTCCCTCTATCCTCCTCCCTCTCTCTCTCTCCCTCTCTATTCCCTCTATCCTCCTCCCTCTCTCTCTCTCCCTCTCTATTCCCTCTATCCTCCTCCCTCTCTCTCTCTCCCTCTCTATTCCCTCTATCCTCCTCCCTCTCTCTCTCTCCCTCTCTATTCCCTCTATCCTCCTCCCTCTCTCCTCTCTCTATCTGACGGGAGGTACCATGTGGAGGTATTGTGTAATCTGTTGTCAGTAACTGTCCTCATGGGCTTTCCTTGTCGGATGCTGTGTGTGTGTTAAGAGAGATTCAACGTAGGAGTGTGTGTATGTTGACTCAAAGACTTTTGTCATTGATTGAAAGCTTATTGATCGTAAGCCGATCTTGAATAGATTATCTGAATCACATGATGTCACACACACACACATTCCTTCATCCTGACGCGTAGTAAGGCATCACCAGGGAGGTTTAACCGACCAACCGACGCCTTTTCAACAGCATGGATTAGCAGCGCTCCAGCAGCTCTCTGAGAACTGAGTAAGTCCCTCCCCATCCCCTTCATATTACTGGACCAGAAAGAGATTACAGGACCGACCAGGACCAAAGCATCTGTACTAGGCTCAGGATGGTAGATGGTGATTGAGGGGAGAGAGAGAGAGAGAGAGAGAGAGAGAGAGAGAGAGAGAGAGAGAGAGAGAGAGAGAGAGAGAGAGAGAGAGAGAGAGAGAGAGACAGAGACAGAGACAGAGACAGAGACAGAGAGACAGAGAGACAGAGAGACAGAGAGACAGAGAGACAGAGAGAGAGAGAGAGAGAGAGAGACAGAGAGACAGAGAGACAGAGAGAGAGCAGGACGGTAGGGGGAAGGTTGGAGAACAGTGTTGGGGGGTGCCCTCCATCAGTGTAGCTGCAGACGGTGCAGAGATGGTCAGAGTGCACACTAGCAGCAACGATAGAACAGGGACTACAAGAAGAAGAGCATACTAGGGCGCCTACCTAGTGTCTAGAATGGCCGTAGCCCCTAGTGACTGAGTGAGTGAACCAGACGTAGAGTACCATAGAGAGGGTATCAGGTGGATGCTGAGAGAGAGGCCTGCAACCTGACGATAAGAAGGAAGGAAGGAACGTGAGGAGTACCTGACTGCAACTCACCATGGCCTTGGCGTGTCTGGGCTGTGTATCTCTCAGATCTAGAGGTATGGTACTGTCTGGGCTGTGTATCGCTCAGATCTAGAGGTATGGTACTGTGTATCTATCTGATCTAGAGGTATGGTACTGTGTATCTATCAGATCTAGAGATATGGTACTGTCTGGGCTGTGTATCTATCAGATCTAGAGGTATGGTACTGTCTGGGCTGTGTATCTATCAGATCTAGAGGTATGGTACTGTGTATTTATCAGATCTAGAGGTATGGTACTGTGTATCTATCAGATCTAGAGGTATGGTACTGTCTGGGCTGTGTATCTATCAGATCTAGAGGTATGGTACTGTGTATCTATCAGATCTAGAGGTATGGTACTGTATTTATCAGATCTAGAGGTATGGTACTGTGTATATATCAGATCTAGAGGTATGGTACTGTGTATCTATCAGATCTAGAGGTATGGTATTGTCTGGGCTGTGTATCTATCAGATCTAGAGGTATGGTACTGTGTATTTATCAGATCTAGAGATATGGTACTGTCTGGGCTGTGTATCTATCAGATCTGGAGGTATGGTACTGTGTATCTCTCAGATCTAGAGGTATGGTACTGTCTGGGCTGTGTATCTATCAGATCTAGAGGTATGGTACTGTGTATTTATCAGATCTAGAGGTATGGTACTGTGTATCTATCAGATCTAGAGGTATCTATCAGATCTAGAGGTATGGTACTGTGTATTTATCAGATCTGGAGGTGTGGTATTGTGTATTTATCAGATCTAGAGGTGTGGTACTGTGTATTTATCAGATCTAGAGGTATGGTACTGTGTATCTATCAGATCTAGAGGTATGGTACTGTGTATTTATCAGATCTAGAGGTATGGTACTGTGTATCTATCAGATCTAGAGGTATGGTACTGTGTATTTATCAGATCTAGAGGTGTGGTACTGTGTATCTATCAGATCTAGAGGTATGGTACTGTGTATCTATCAGATCTAGAGGTATGGTACTGTGTATTTATCAGATCTAGAGGTGTGGTACTGTGTATTTATCAGATCTAGAGGTATGGTACTGTGTATCTATCAGATCTAGAGGTGTGGTACTGTGTATTTATCAGATCTAGAGGTATGGTACTGTGTATCTATCAGATCTAGAGGTATGGTACTGTGTATCTATCAGATCTAGAGGTATGGTACTGTGTATTTATCAGATCTAGAGGTGTGGTACTGTGTATTTATCAGATCTAGAGGTGTGGTACTGTGTATCTATCAGATCTAGAGGTATGGTACTGTGTATTTATCAGATCTAGAGGTATGGTACTGTGTATCTATCAGATCTAGAGGTATGGTACTGTGTATTTATCAGATCTAGAGGTGTGGTACTGTGTATTTATCAGATCTAGAGGTATGGTACTGTGTATCTATCAGATCTAGAGGTATGGTACTGTGTATTTATCAGATCTAGAGGTATGGTACTGTGTATTTATCAGATCTAGAGGTGTGGTACTGTGTATTTATCAGATCTAGAGGTATGGTACTGTGTATCTATCAGATCTAGAGGTATGGTACTGTGTATCTATCAGATCTAGAGGTATGGTACTGTGTATTTATCAGATCTAGAGGTGTGGTACTGTGTATTTATCAGATCTAGAGGTGTGGTACTGTGTATCTATCAGATCTAGAGGTATGGTACTGTGTATTTATCAGATCTAGAGGTATGGTACTGTGTATCTATCAGATCTAGAGGTATGGTACTGTGTATTTATCAGATCTAGAGGTGTGGTACTGTGTATTTATCAGATCTAGAGGTATGGTACTGTGTATCTATCAGATCTAGAGGTATGGTACTGTGTATTTATCAGATCTAGAGATATGGTACTGTGTATTTATCAGATCTAGAAGTATGGTACTGTGTATCTATCAGATCTAGAGGTATGGTACTGTGTATCTATCAGATCTAGAAGTATGGTACTGTGTATCTATCAGATCTAGAGGTATGGTACTGTGTATCTATCAGATCTAGAGGTATGGTACTGTCTGGGCTGTGTATCTATCAGATCTAGAGGTATGGTACTGTGTATCTCTCAGATCTAGAGGTATGGTACTCTTTGGTCTGCTTCACTAGTAGTAGCAGTAGTATGGTTTATTCTTCACAGCTGTTTGAATGGTTATGGTTGTGTTCCTGGTGAACTCACTACTGTTCTATGCTGATAATCAGAGTTGGTTTGTCTGCTGGTTTAGCTGGTTTGTTTGTTTGTAACCTGTGGAAAAAACAGATTATGACGTGGGTCAAAAATATACTATTCTCTTTTTCAAAATCACTTCCTCTGAGCTCTCAGCTCTAGGTTATCGGTTTGTTATCGGTTTGTTTTATGAAAGCATTGGAGTTTCTGGACTTTCTCATATGCATAGTAACAGGGAAGTGTTCCTGTGTTCAACAGAAGACCAAATCCGTCCCTTTGACTAGATCCACTGGAGTAACATTTAAACATCAGTTTGTCAAAGCTCTCTAGGCTATTGTTTCTTTTTTCTTCTAGAAGTTCCTGAAAGCGCCGTTCCCATATGAACAGCAGTGTTAATACATGGGCTGAGGCCTGGGTAGTACACGTCTCAACTGGTTGGAATAATTAAAGGGCAGAAGTAGCAGTCTGGGGGGAAATGAGGAAACCAGAGCTTTAAAGATAGAGGAGAGGACAGCTTTAAAGTCTTCTAAGGCTCCGGGGGGAGAGGATGATTGTGGGAAAGAGTCTATCTGCTTTTTGGCAAATGTCCCTTAGATGAACTGGCTTCTCCTGATGGAGTCCGATGAGTGTGTCGATTAGGAAGAGTAAGCGAGTGAGATTGTGTGTGTGTGTAGATTAGCAGTACTTTAAGAGATTGTGTAGATTAGGAATGAGAGTTAATATGTAGATTAAGAGAAAGATTGTGTGGGTAGATTAAGCATAAAAGAGTGAGGGTGTGTAGATTAAACAGAAGACAGTGAGGGTGTTTTTAGATTAAACAGAAGACAGTGAGGGTGTGTAGATTAAATAGAAGAGAGTGAGGGTGTTTTTAGATTAAACAGAAGACAGTGAGAGTGTGTAGATTAAACAGAAGACAGTGAGGGTGTGTAGATTAAATAGAAGAGAGTGAGGGTGTTTTTAGATTAAACAGAAGACAGTGAGAGTGTGTAGATTAAACAGAAGAGAGTGAGGGTGTGTGTAGATTAAACAGAAGACAGTGAGGGTGTGTGTAAATTAAACAGAAGACAGTGAGAGTATGTAGATTAAACAGAAGAGAGTGAGGGTGTGTAGATTAAATATAAGAGAGTGAGGGTGTGTAGATTACATAGAAGACAGTGAGGGTGTGTAGGTTAAACAGAAGAGAGTGAGGGTGTGTAGGTTAAACAGAAGAGAGTGAGGGTGTGTAGATTAAATATAAGAGAGTGAGGGTGTGTAGATTACATAGAAGACAGTGAGGGTGTGTAGGTTAAACAGAAGAGAGTGAGGGTGTGTAGATTAAACAGAAGAGAGTGAAGGTGTGTAGGTTAAACAGAAGAGAGTGAGGGTGTGTAGATTAAATATAAGAGAGTGAGGGTGTGTAGATTACATAGAAGACAGTGAGGGTGTGTAGGTTAAACAGAAGAGAGTGAGGGTGTATGTAGATTAAACAGAAGAGAGTGAGGGTGTGTAGATTAAACAGAAGAGAGTGAGGGTGTGTAGGTTAAACAGAAGAGAGTGAGGGTGTGTAGATTACATAGAAGACAGTGAGGGTGTGTAGGTTACACAGAAGACAGTGAGGGTGATTTTAGATTAAACAGAAGAGAGTGAGTGTGTGTAGATTAAACAGAAGACAGTGAGGGTGTTTTTAGATTAAACAGAAGACAGTGAGGGTGTGTAGATTAAACAGAAGACAGTGAGGGTGTGTAGATTAAACAGAAGAGAGTGAGGGTGTGAACATTAAACAGAAGACAGCGAGGGTGTGTAGATTAAACAGAAGAGAGTGAGGGTGTGTAGATTAAACAGAAGAGAGTGGGAGTGTGTAGATTAAACAGAAGAGAGTGAGGGTGTGTGTAGATTAAACAGAAGACAGTGAGGGTGTGTAGATTAAACAGAAGACAGTGAGGGTGTGTAGATTAAACAGAAGAGAGTGAGGGTGTGAACATTAAACAGAAGACAGCGAGGGTGTGTAGATTAAACAGAAGAGAGTGAGGGTGTGTAGATTAAACAGAAGAGAGTGAGGGTGTGTAGGTTAAACAGAAGAGAGTGAGGGTGTGTAGATTAAACAGAAGAGAGTGAGGTGTGTTGATTAAACAGAAGAGAGTGAGGGTGTGTAGATTAAACAGAAGACAGTGAGGGTGTGTAGATTAAACAGAAGACAGTGAGAGTGTGTAGATTAAACAGAAGAGAGTGAAGGTGTGTAGATTACATAGAAGACAGTGAGAGTGTGTAGATTAAACAGAAGAGAGTGAGGGTGTGTAGATTAAACAGAAGAGAGTGAGGGTGTGTAGATTACATAGAAGACAGTGAGGGTGTGTAGGTTACACAGAAGACAGTGAGGGTGTGTGTAGATTAAACAGAAGAGAGTGAGGGTGTGAACATTAAACAGAAGACAGCGAGGGTGTGTAGATTAAACAGAAGAGAGTGAGGGTGTGTAGGTTAAACAGAAGAGAGTGAGGGTGTGTAGATTACATAGAAGACAGTGAGGGTGTGTAGGTTACACAGAAGACAGTGAGGGTGTGTGTAGATTAAACAGAAGAGAGTGAGGGTGTGAACATTAAACAGAAGACAGCGAGGGTGTGTAGATTAAACAGAAGAGAGTGAGGGTGTGTAGGTTAAACAGAAGACAGTGAGGGTGTGTAGATTAAACAGAAGAGAGTGAGGGTGTGTAGGTTAAACAGAAGAGAGTGAGGGTGTTTGTAGATTAAACAGAAGAGAGTGAGGGTGTGTAGGTTAAACAGAAGAGAGTGAGGGTCTGTAGATTAAATATAAGAGAGTGAGGGTGTGTAGATTACATAGAAGAGAGTGAGGGTCTGTAGATTAAATATAAGAGAGTGAGGGTGTGTAGATTACATAGAAGACAGTGAGGGTGTGTAGATTAAACAGAAGAGAGTGAGGGTGTGTAGATTAAACAGAAGAGAGTGAGGGTGTGTAGGTTAAACAGAAGAGAGTGAGGGTCTGTAGATTAAATATAAGAGAGTGAGGGTGTGTAGATTACATAGAAGACAGTGAGGGTGTGTAGGTTACACAGAAGACAGTGAGGGTGATTTTAGATTAAACAGAAGAGAGTGAAGGTGTACGTAGATTAAACGGTATGAGGTTCCTAGAGGAGCAAGCGACATGAAGAGCAGTACTACAGCACCATTTCCTGTGGGTGTGTTAATGTGTGTGACTGGGCTTGATATACTGTACAGTGGCTTGCGAAAGTATTCACCCCCGTTGGCATTTTTCATATTTTGTTGCCTTACAACCTGGAATTAAAATGGATTTTTGGGGGGGTTGTATCATTTGATTTACACAACATGCCTACCACTTTGAAGATGCAAAATATTTTTTATTGTGAAACAAACAAGAAATAAGACAAAAAAACTGATAACTTGAGCGTGCAAGTCTCTTGGGGTATGTCTCTATAAGGTTGGCACATCTAGCCACTGTGATTTTTGCCCATTCTTCAAGGCAAAACTGCTCCAGCTCCTTCAAGTTGGATGGGTTCCGCTGGTGTACAGCAATCTTCAAACCATACCACATATTCTCAATTGGATTGAGGTCTGGGCTTTGTCTAGGCCATTCCAAGATATTTAAATGTTTTCCCTAAAACTACTCGAGTGTTGCTTTAGCAGTATGCTTACGGTCATTTTCCTGCTAGAAGGTGAACCTCCGTTCCAAATCTCTGGAAGACTGAAACAGGTTTCCCTCAAGAATTCCCTGTATTTAGCGTCATCCATCATTCCTTCAGTTCTGACCAGTTTCCCAGTCCCTGCCAATGAAAAACATTACCACAGCATGATGCTGCCACCACCATGCTTCACTGTGGGGATGGTATTCTCGGGGTGATGAGCGGTGTTGGGTTTGCGCCAGACATAGCAATTCCCTTGATGGCCAAAAAGCTCAATTTTAGTCTCATCTGACCAGAGTACCTTCTTCCATATGTTTGGGGAGTCTCCCACATGCCTTTTGGCAAACACCAAACGTGTTTGCTTATTTGTTTCTTAAAGCAATGGCTTTTTTTCTGGCCACTCTTCCATAAAGCCCAGCTCTGTGGAGTGTACGGCTTAAAGTGGTCCTATGGACAGATACTCCAATGTCCGCTGTGGAGCTTTGCAGCTCCTTCAGGGTTATGTTTGGTCTCTTTGTTGCCTCTCTGATTAATGCCCTCCTTGCCTGGTCTGTGAGTTTTGGTGGGCGGCCCTCTCTTGGCAGGTTTGTTGTGGTGCCATATTTTTTAAATTTTTTAATAATGGATTTAATGGTGCTCCGTGGGATGTCAAAGTTTTGGATATTTTTTTATAACCCAACCCTGATCTGTACTTCTCCACAACTTTGTCCCTGACCTGTTTGGAGAGCTCCTTGGTCTTCATGGTGCCGCTTGCTTGGTGGTACCCCTTGCTTAGTGGTGTTGCAGACTCTTGGGCCTTTCAGAACAGGTGTATATATACTGAGATCATGTGACAGATCATGTGACACTTAGATTGCACACAGGTGGACTTTAACTAATTATGTGACTTCTGAAGGTAATTTGGTTGCACCAGATCTTATTTAGGGGCTTCATAGTAAAAGGAGGTGAATACATATGCACGCAGCACTCATTTCACTTCACCAATTTGGACTATTTTGTGTACGTCCATTACATGAAATCCAAATAAAAATATATTTAAATTACAGGTTGTAATGCAACAAATAGGAAAAAACGCCAAGGGGGATGAATACTTTTGCAAGGCACTGTAGGTCCTGCCTTAGGGGGCACCATGGGTAGCATAAAGCTGAGGTCATTACTCAATGTGTTTGATGTTTTACTGCATCAGGGATAGCTTTATGAAATATTTTGGAGTGCGAACCCATTACACCTCTTTGTTTGTCTGAATTGGAGGGTTCTACGCACCAGCCAAGCTTCTGGGAGAACGCCATGGTTCTCTTCTGATTAGGTAACCATGGGTAACCAGGCCTGGTTGGTTGGCTCTCTAGTGGGGCACCAGGCTTTAGAGAGCAACATTTCAAACCTGGATAGGAGGCATAGCTGGGCAGGGCTGCATGGGTATGCATGGCTGAAACGCCACATGGACCGAGGCTGCCACACTCTCTGTGCCCATGTATCCGTGTGGTACCATGCCATCCTCCCAGCAAACCGTCTGGTCTGCCTGTTCTACCTGGTCTTTCTCTTAAACTGACTGCCTGTCCTACCCTTGTCTTTCTCTGACACTGTCTGCCTGCCTGTCCTACCCTGGTATTTCTCTTAAACTGTCTGCCTGTCCTACCCTGGTCTTTCTCTTAAACTGTCTGCCTGTCCTACCCTGGTCTTTCTCTTAAACTGACTGCCCGTCCTACCCTGGTCTTTCTCTTTAACTGTCTGCCTGTCCTACCCTGGTCTTTCTCTTAAACTGTCTGCCTGTCCTACCCTGGTCTTTCTCTTAAACTGACTGCCCGTCCTACCCTGGTCTTTCTCTTAAACTGACTGCCTGTCCTACCCTGGTCTTTCTCTTACACTGACTGCCCGTCCTACCCTGGTCTTTCTCATAAAACTGTCTATCTGTCCTACCCTGGTCTTTTTCTTAAACAGTCTGCCTGTCCTACCCTGGTCTTTCTCTTAAACTGTCTGCCTGTCCTACCCTGGTCCTACCCTCCTGATATGTTGTGCTTGCTGTGCCAAACAAAGCAGTCTTTTCTGTATGCTGATGATGGCTAGTCTTGGGAGCCATTCTATAACACTTGACTAGTTAAGTCAGGCTGGAGAGATATGCTACAGCAGATGATGCTTACTGCTTTTCTCACGTGTTACACCTGTTGACATCTCTACTTCAGGACGTGGTCACCTCTTTAATGGCATTGAGTTGTATGGCATCCTGCAGATCTGCACTCCAACGTCTAACACCTTGTACTAACTGTATACTCTCAGGTGACCACACTCTATATCCTGATCCTACGTAACCTGTTTGTTGGCTAGTTTACACAGCTTATTACAGTTTAATAACCTTTACATGGTGTCTATAGTCTTGATT
>NW_024058367.1:0-57512 GCF_016432855.1 Salvelinus namaycush | reverse complement strand
ACTACTCCATGGCTATTCTAAATATTACAAAGTTCCCATAGAGGATTCTAATAATGGAACACTCAATATTAGCCATGGTCGGGATTGTAATTTAAAAAAATATCTAAAAAAGCAATAAAATACAACAATTTAAATAAATAAACTACAACTACACTATACCATTCTAGGTAGGGAATGTTGGAAAAATAATTAGTATTAGACTTTCCATTTATGTATTTTATGAATTGATAAGATAGCATTGAAGAAAGGATAATTAACTAAATTGTACATCTTAAAATACAAGGAACTGGAACACAAAAGTACTGAATCAACATGGAAGAGATAAAACACAGAGGACACAGTAGGTGGGTATGTGCTGGAGTATTGTGATGGATGGTGGGGTGTGTGTTTTTGTGTTTGGAAAAGTGTGGAGTTGAGTGAGTGAAAAAGGATGGTGGTTGCAAATCCCAGAGCCCATGTGTGCTTGTGAGCAGGGTTATGAGAGCTTTCAATTTTGTGCAGATGTAGGATATACATTTTAAAATATATCATACATGTAGTTGATTTATTTATTGGCCTATCCCCAACCCTATACCTGAGCGACCCATACCTTATCTGTTTTATGGACCTACCGTAAGTAGCCTATACGCAGCCAAATCAGAAAGATGAATGTGGTCTGAGACCTACTACTAAAGCAGCACCACACACTCAAGATTCTGAGCCTGCCTGGCAGGGTTGGTCCTACAAAGCCAAATCCCCCTGATGGGAGAGCATAATATACAAGGAAATTCTCAAAGCTGCTAATGAGAACCTTGAAGACCTTGTACCTAACTGGTGGAGATTCCAGTGGGGTGTCCCCACCCAGGCAGTGGCAGTGCTGGCAACACTAGCTGCAGTAACCAATGGGGAGGGGGTCACACTCGGACGATCAGAGAGGGGGCATATTATTGTGGCCCTGGTGGCAAAGGTCTGACAACACAGAGATGCTTGGGAATATGGTCACAACGGGGGACCGTTGGGGTGTAGCTGAGATTCATCAGCTAGGACGTGACAATGGTTAATCAAATCTCCCTATTATTGCTACGTTTTGCATGCCTTCTCAAACAGCTTTCAACTGTATATCAAGTTCTTTCTTGAGTTGGGCTCAGTGATGGAACAACTGAATAGTGGGGAACAATTGGAGGTTTACTTAGTAGCAATGCAAATATCATGGTATAGCTATATGGACCACTCAATCACTATGGTACTTTTAAATGGTGAGTTTACAAACATATATTATGATAAATAGATTTGAAACTTGTATCTCAATATGGTAAATGGTGAAATAAGTATAGCCAGTTATAATTAATGGCTTAGCAGATAATAAGAAAGACGATCAGTATTTACCTGGCTAAAAGAGAAGAAGTTTAGTATATATTGTTTACAGGAAACTCATTCAACTATTTTAGATGAAGTTGTGTGGAAAAAGGACTAGGGAGGCGAAATATATTTCTCCATGGGCAAAGAAACTCGAAAGGGTAATGATATTAATTAACAGTAATTTTGATCCGAATGTGCAATTGTCCAAACAGATCATCAAGGTAGATGGGTGAATGTAAATATGTTATTGGACCATAAACAGATATGGCTCATTAACCTATACGGACCAAATTATGATGATCCACGCTTCTTTGAAAATATATATAATAGTTATCAACCATACAAGCTATACAAGACTGTATTATCATGGTGGGAGATTATATTACGGTTTAAATACCCGCTATGGACCGTAAAGGGTAATGACACTACAAACTATCCCCTTCATACACTTAAGGAAATCCCGAATATCATGGATATATTGGAACTAGTGGATATATGGAGGCTTAAATATCCTGACCTAGTGAGATATACATGGCAGAGGCTCAATCAATTTAGTCGTCTTGACTACTTTCTCTCTGGCACCAAAAGTTAGTGTTGATAGGGGACAGATTGCAGTCGGAGCATCAAATATTTGGCATATATATTACTCTTACAGAATTTCCACGTGGGCGAGGATATTGAAAATGTAGTTAAAGCCTAATGGATGAGAACTTTTTTTAAATTTAATTTTCATGGTATCCAATCGCTATCTTGTCTCATCTCTACAACTCCCGTACGGGCTCGGGAGAGACGAAGGTCGAAAGCCATGCGTCCTCCGAAGCACAACCCAACCAAGCCGCACTGCTTCTTAACACAGCGCGCCTCCAACCCGGAAGCCAGCCGCACCAGTGTCTCGCACCAGTGTCTCGGGGGAAACACCGTGAACCTGCACCTGGCCCCCCTTGGTTAGCGCGCACTGCACCCGGCCCACCACAGGAAGTCGCTGGAGCGCAATGAGACGCTAGGCCAATTGTGCGTCGCCCCACAGACCTCCCGGTCGTGGCCGGCTGCGACAGAGCCTGGGCGCGAACCCAGAGACTCTGGTGGCACAGCTAGCACTGCGATGCAGTGCCCTAGGCCACTGCGCAACCCGGGAGGCACCTGACAACTTGTTTTTAACTAGGACAGAAGTATTTATAACTGACTATTTACGATTATGATTTTTCAACGCCGATACCGATTATTGGAGGACCAAAAAAAGCTGATACCGATTAAATCGGACGATTTTTATATATACACTGCTCAAAAAAATAAAGGGAACACTAAAATAACACATCCTAGATCTGAATGAATGAACTATTCTTATTAAATACTTTTTTCTTTACATAGTTGAATGTGCTGACAACAAAATCACACAAAAATTATCAATGGAAATCAAATGTATCAACCCATGGAGGTCTGGATTTGGAGTCACACTCAAAATTAAAGTGGAAAACCACACTACAGGCTGATCCAACTTTGATGTAATGTCCTTAAAACAAGTCAAAATGAGGCTCAGTAGTGTGTGTGGCCTCCACGTGCCTGTATGACCTCCCTACAACGCCTGGGCATGCTCCTGATGAGGTGGCGGATGGTCTCCTGAGGGATCTCCTCCCTTACAAAGCATCCGCCAACTCCTGGACAGTCTGTGGTGCAACGTGGCGTTGGTGGATGGAGCGAGACATGATGTCCCAGATGTGCTCAATTGGATTCAGGTCTGGGGGAACGGGCGGGCCAGTCCATAGCATCAATGTCTTCCTCTTGCAGGAACTGCTGACACACTCCAGCCACATGAGGTCTAGCATTGTCTTGCATTAGGAGGAACCCAGGGCCAACCGCACCAGCATATGGTCTCACAAGGGGCTGAGGATCTCATCTCGGTACCTAATGGCAGTCAGGCTACCTCTGGCGAGCCCATGGAGGGCTGTGCGGCCCCCCAAAGAAATGCCACCCCACACCATGACTGACCCACCGCCAAACCGGTCATGCTGGAGGATGTTGCAGGCAGCAGAACGTTCTCCACGGCGTCTCCAGACTGTCACGTCTGTCACATGTGCTCAGTGTGAACCTGCTTTCATCTGTGAAAGGCGCCAGTGGCGAATTTGCCAATCTTGATGTTCTCTGGCAAATGCCAAACGTCCTGCACGGTGTTGGGCTGTAAGCACAACCCCCACCTGTGGACGTCGGGCCCTCATACCACCCTCATGGAGTCTGTTTCTGACCGTTTGAGCAGACACATGCACATTTGTGGCCTGCTGGAGGTCATTTTGCAGGGCTCTGGCAGTGCTCCTCCTTGCACAAAGGCGGAGGTAGCGGTCCTGCTGCTGGGTTGTTGCCCTCCTACGGCCTCCTCCACGTCTCCTGATGTACTGGCCTGTCTCCTGGTAGCGCCTCCATGCTCTGGACACTACGCTGACAGACACAGCAAACCTTCTTGCCACAGCTCGCATTGATGTGCCATCCTGGATGAGCTGCACTACCTGAGCCACTTGTGTGGGTTGTAGACTCCGTCTCATGCTACCACTAGAGTGAAAGCACCGCCAGCATTCAAAAGTGACCAAAACATCAGCCAGGAAGCATAGGAACTGAGAAGTGGTCTGTGGTCACCACCTGCAGAACAACTCCTTTATTGGGGGTGTCTTGCTAATTGCCTATAATTTCCACCTGTTGTCTATTCCATTTGCACAACAGCATGTGAAATTTATTGTCAATCAGTGTTGCTTCCTAAGTGGACAGTTTGATTTCACAGAAGTGTGACTGACTTGGAGTTACATTGTGTTGTTTAAGTGTTCCCTTTATTTTTTTGAGCAGTGTATATATGTGTATGTAATAATGACAATTAAAATAAAAGTGTTCATTTAGTATTGTTGTAACTTAATATAATACATAACTAAAATCTATGTAGTCTCAAATATATAATGAAACATGCTCAATTTGGTTTAAATAATGCAAAAACACAGTGTTGGGAACAAAGTAAAAGTGCAATATGTGTCATGTAAAAAGCTAACGTTTATGTTCCTTGCTCTGAACATATGAAAGCTGGTGGTTCAATATTCCCAGTTAAGAAGTTTTAGGTTGTAGTTATTATAGAAATTATGACGCGTCAACAATTTTCTCTATACCATTTGTATTTAATGTACCTTTGACTATTTGATGCTCTTATAGGCACTTTAGTATTCCCATCCCAATCTCATGAGTTGATAGGCTTGAAGTCATAAACAGCACTGTCCTTCAAGCATTGCTAAGAGCTGCTGGCAAATGCAGGAAAGTGCTGTTTGAATGAATGCTTACGAGCCTGCTGCTGCCTACCACCGCTCAGTCAGACTGCTCTATCAAATATAAAATCATAGACTTAATTATAATATAATAAACACAGAAATACGAGCCTTTGGTCATTAATATGGTCAAATCCGGAAAACTATCATTTTGAAAACAAAATGTTTATTCTTTCAGTGAAATACGGAACCGTTCCGTATTTTATCGAACCGGTGGCAACCCTAAGTCTAAATATTGCTGTTACATTGCACAACCTTCAATGTTATGTCATAATTATGTAAAATCCTAGCAAATTAGTTCGCACCGAGCCAGGCAGCCCAAACTGTTTCATATACCCTGACATTGCTTGTAATAAAACGAAAGAGAAGTGACAATTTAATATTGCCTGCTAACATGAATTTATTTTAACGAAATATGCAGGTTTAAAAAAATATACAGTTGTGTATTGATTTTAAGAAAGGCATTGATGTTTATGGTTAGGTACATTCGTGCAACTATTGTGCTTATGTTAAATCTTCACCCGTTTGGCGAAGTAGGCTGCGATTAGATGATAAATTAACAGGCACCTCATTGATTATATGCAACGCAGGACAAGTTAGTTAACCTAGTAATATCATCAACCATGTGTAGTTAACTAGTGATTATGTGAAGATTGATTGTTTTTTATAAGATAAGTTTAATGCTAGCTAGCAACTTACCTTGGCTCCTTGCTGCACTCACATAACAGCTGGTCAGCCTGCCACGCAGTTTCCTCGTGGAATGCAATGTAATCGGCGTCCAAAAATGCCGATTACCGATTGTTATGAAAACATGAAATCGGCCCTAGTTAATCAGACGACCTCTAATAGGTATAGAAGATCCCCTTATCGTATGGGACAATTTTAAATCCAATTCAGTACTCATCTCTAAAACAAAAGCAATTTAGGTCAAAATAATACATATTTTTTATTTTAACCTTTATTTAACTAGGCAAGTCAGTTAAGTACAAATTCTTATTTACAATGACAGCCTGGGAACAGTGGGTTAACTGCCTTGTTCAGGAGGAGAACGACAGATTTTTACCTTGTCAGCTCGGGGATTCGATCTTGCAACCTTTCAGTTACTAGTCCAACGCTCTAACCACTAGGCTACCTGAGAACCTGGCAAGGCATTTGGAAAATATTCAGACCCCTTGATTTTCCCACATTTTGTTACGTTACACTTATTCTAAATTTAAAAAATCCTCAATCTACACGCAATACCCCATAATGACGTGAACAATTTTTTAATTTTTTTTATTTAAAAAAAAAACATGCCTTATTTACATAAGTATTCAGACCCTTTGACATGAGACTCGAAATTGAGCTCAGGTGCACCCTGTTATCATTGATCATCCTTGAGATGTTTCTACATCTTCATTGGAGTCCACCTGTGGTAAATTCATTTGATTGTACATGATTTGGAAAGTCACACACCTGTCTATATAAAGTCCCGCAGTTGACAGTGCATGTCAGAGCAAAAACAAGCCATGAGGTCAAAGGAATTGTCCGTTGAGCTCCGAGACAGGATTGTGTCAAGGCACAGATCTGGGGAAGGGTACCAAAGAAAATTCTGCAGCATTGAAGGTCCCCAAGAACACAGTGGCCTCCATTCTTAAATGGAATAAGTTTAGATCCACCAACAATCTTCTTAGAGTTGGCCGCCCGGCCAAACTGAGCAATCGGGGGAGAAGGGCCTTGGTCAGGGAGGTGACCAAGAACCCGATGGTCACTCTGACAGAGCTCCAGGGTTCCTCTGTGGAGATGGGAGAACCTTCCAGAAGGACGACCATCTCTACAGCACTCCACCAATCAGGCCTTTATGGTAGTGGCCAGACGGAAGCCACTCCTCCGTAAAAGGCACATGACAGCCTGTTTGCCAAAAGGCACCTAAAGGACTCTGAGCATGAGAAACAAGATTCTCTGCTCTGATGAAACCAAATTGAACTATTTGGCCTGAATGCCAAGTGCCATGTCTGGAAGAAACCTGGCACCATCCCTACAGTGAAGCATGGTGGTGGCAGCATCATGCTGTGGGAATCGCTGCCAAAGGTACTTCAACAATGTACTGAGTAAAGAGTCTGAATACTTACAGTACCAGTCAAAAGTTTGGACACACCTACTCATTCAAGGGTTTCTTTATTTTTTACTATTTTCCACATTGTAGAATAATAGTGAATACATCAAAACTATGAAATTACACATATGGAATCATGTAGTAACCACTGGGTTGAGATTGGGTGATTGTGGAGGCAGGTCAACTGATGCAGCATTTCATTACTCTCTTTCTTGGTCAAATAGCCCTTACCCAGCCTGGAAGTGTGTTGGGTCATTGTCCTGTTGAAAAACAAATGATAGTGGGACTAAGCGCAAACCAGATGGGATGGTGTTTCACTACAGAATTCTCTACATTCTAGAATAATAGTGAACACATCAAAACAATGAAATAACACATGGAATCATGTAGTAACCAAAAAAGTGTTAAAAAACAACAGGACAATGACCCAACACACCTCCAGGCTGTGTAAGGGCTATTTGACCAAGAAGGAGAGTGATGGAGTGCTGCATCAGATGACCAGGCCTCCACAAAAACCCCGACCTTACCCAAATTGAGGTTTTTTGGTATGAGTCGGACTGCAGAGCGATAGAAAAGCAGCCAACAAGTGCTCAGCATATGTGGGAACTTCTTCAAGACTGTTGAAAAAGCATTCCAGGTGAAGCTGTTTGAGAGAATGCCAAGAGTGTGCAAAGCAGTCATCAAGGCAAAGGGTGGCTATTTACTTTTTTGGTTACTACATGATTCCATATGTGTTATTTCATAGTTTTGATGTCTTCACTATTATTCTACAATGTAGATAATAGTTAAAAATAAAGGAAAACCCTTGAATGAGTAGGTGTTCTAAAACTTTTGACCGATATTGTATATTGGGTGTAGTAGGATGACTTGGTACATTCTTTGAGCTGCCATCTAAATGCTGTTATTTTATTGCAATAGTAGAATCCCAAATCAATCCCTAGCACCTATTCAGGGTTCGGCAACCTTTACGACAGCAATACCAATTAAAACATTTTTAATCACAAAAAATGTGTTGTGGGAGCTGTACAAGAAATTGATGAGCCCTTGTCTCTAGAGCAATAGCGGCCATAGCTGGGATTTAGCACCACGAATAGCTGCAGATCAAATCACTGCAAAATCTGACTTTCAGAACCACAAAACAGTGGACAGCGGCCGTCAGCAGAGCCATATTTGTCTGTCAGGTGAAGCTGCAACAATGTGTGTTTGTGTGCACCTCTCAGAGTCTGGATGAGAAGCTGGAGGTGTGGATGGAGCGCTATGAGAGAGACATGGAGGACAAGCAGCAGGAGCTCAACAGCCTGAGGAACAAAAAAGCTAACAATCTCTCCCAGCTCCAGGAGCTGGCCAAGAAGGTGAGGACAAAGCCTGGGTTGATTTCATTAGGCACCAAACAGGGAAAAACAGACTGAAATGGGGAGGGACCACCTGGACTTTTCTAAAAAGAAACAGTAGTTTTCATTTTCCGTTGAATAATGTTTTGCTTCGGTGTGCCCTAATGAATACAACCCTGGTCTGCATGGCTCACAACCCATTTCTTTCTGTAGTATACGGTTTAGCGCACTGACACTAGGTAATGAATAGGATAGTAGGCCTGATATACACTGAGTATACCAAACATTACGAACACCGTCCTATTATTGAGTTGCACATCCCACCTGCAAATAAACTGTTATTACAAGTCCTCAGATCATTAAAGGGGAAATCTGCAGTTGCTACATACGTTTTTTTAACTTTTAAATGAATTGTACACTACATAGCCAAAAGTATGTGGACACCCCTTCAAAGTAGTGGATTCTATAACTAAACCGAGATAGACCACAGTCTGTCGTTTTCAATATATTGGCGCGTTCTAGCATGCATCTGCATATTTCCGTTGGGGAACGCCTACTCTGTGAAGTGCGCCTGTGCAATAACTCAATTCACCCTTGCACTCCTAAACAACGCAATTTTAAAAAACTTTTACCCTTTTGCAAAGTCTACAAAACATAGTCCACTCTGTTCATAACAGATTGTAGTTTGGGGAACAGAAAACTGTATTGAGATCAAATGTTTCATCAAGGAGAAAATGTGCAGAATGTCGGCCAAAATCCACCTTCTCCAACTGCAGGTCAGTGGGCTTCCTCTCACTACCATATTTGGTACTGAGTGGAAACGCCAAGCAGATGCTTCACATCTGGTGAAATATCTGTCTCATTGTTCTGTGACACAATCTTCATAGACAAACATTGGCAGTAGAATGGCCCTTACTGAAGAGTTCAGCGACTTTCAACGTGGAATTGTCATAGGATGCCACCTTTCCAAAAAGTCAGTTTGTCAAATTTCTGCCCTGCTAGAGCTGCACTGGTCAACTGTAGGTGCTCATATTGTGAAGTGGAAACGTCTAGGAGCAACAACAGCTCAGCCGCGAAGTGTTAGGCCACACAAGCTCACAGAATGGGACCGCCGAGTCCAGAAGCGCGTAAAAATGTCTGTCCTCGGTTGCAACACTCACTACCGAGTTCCAAACTGCCTCTGGAAGCAACGTCAGCACAAGAACTGTTCATCAGGAGCTCCATGTAATGAGTTTCCATACATAGCTTTTTACTAAAATAGACTGCAAATTGCCGCTTTTAGAAAGTATACCCGTATGGAACAGAAATTGTACTCTGGATATTGACTCGGTCTTTGTACTTTCTTCTGTTCCAGTACAGAGACATTGAGCAGGTGGTCATCGAGGACAGGATTGAGAAAGAGGCCCTACGCAGGAAGCTGGAGAAGGAACATATGGAGCGAGACGCAGCCACCAAGGTAATCATTGAACAATCTTTAATAAATCACCACCACCTGCCCAGCAAGGAAACCAATCACATCCAGTGGCAGTGCAGTGTTTAATGCCATGCATCTTGTTCACAACTGTACTCCCCTCTTCTTTTGTTCATTACACTAAATCATTTTCTTATTCCCTGTCTGTCACTTGCAGATCCAGTCGTGGTGGAGGGGAACATTAGTGCGACGCGGCCTGAGCCCCTATAAGAAAGGCAAGAAGCCCAAGTCCAAGGAGGGAAAGAAGGGAAAGAAGAAAAAGTGAGGTGTCCCTTCTTCAAGAGCTCCAGTGAAAGGAAACCCAAAAAAATTCTCACTACAGACATGTTACTTTTCATCAATGTTCAATTCCTGATTACAGACAATCTAAGTCGACACTGGCCTGTAGGCAAATATATCTTCAATGTGAAAAGCTTTTTTTTTCTTTAACAGAGTAAAGTTGGCATGGTCATTTTGAATACTACTACCACCATTGCCAGGTTCTTACTTATATGCAGTTTAACACAAGGGCAAGAATGGTAATAAACAAGCGTACTCATGAGACCATGTTCATTAGGGCATGCAACTGAACTGCAATGTTTCTTATTGGACAAGTACAGGTAATCCCTGTTTCAGTGTGTTTTCTTCTGTTTGGTGCCTAATGAACACGACCTTGTCAATGGGGTTCACTAAGGACAGCGCTAGTGACAAATAAATACTGTTCCGGTCTGGCAGATTACTGTAACCGCTGCCAGACCAAATTAGCAATATGCACACCTGTGTGTGTAGCAAGATCCACATTTGTGTCTTTAAGATGTGGTTGAACAATTCACCAAAAACAACTTGATCATGAGAAGAATTGGAAAGGTGTCTTGAACACTGTCAATAGTTAAATCTGTAGATCCATTTGAATGTCATACAAACTTGGCTACATGTAGTGATAAAAAGATTAGTTCTGTGCATGAGGGAGACACTGTCATATTCACTACTACTTGTCTACGGTCTCAACACACCATGTTGAACTCAAATGTGAAGGTGATGAGGTGGTTTGTAAAAAATACAAGAAAAAAAGAAACGTTTGTTTGTAGAAAATAAAAAAGGTAGTGTATGTTTATCCCCAGTGCCTTAGCCCCAGAACCTGGCCGGCCCCAACAGCTCATCAGTAGAGTGGACTACAATAAGAAATAACCGTTACTGCAAGATAAAAACACAGATACTAATGCAAAGTTGCAGGCCTTGATGTCATGCTGTCAGTCAACCTGCCCATATGCTGTCAGTCAACCTGCCCATACATACACCCTTGATTAGAGACTTGACTGAGCTGTGCTCAAGGAAGAAGTTGCCTGTAAACGCTGGTCTAGGATCAGCTTGAACCAATCCCACTCGTAACGCTAACCTTTTAAGAGGCCTGTTTTCTTTTCTTATAGTACTTTTTATTTTACTTCCCTGGCCCAGCGCTTAGGGACATCGTCCAATCCATGTAGCTACACGAGAACGCAACTCCTTGTGGAAAAACACATGAATTACAGCTTTATACATGGGTGATTCTACAGAAGCGGTGCAAATTGCAATCCCACCCCGAAAAAAAAAATATATATATATATAAAAAAAATAAAAAGCTAAGTCTCCAAACTTAGGACATCTATATACATCACAATATGTTCTAAGGCAATACCAAATATATTGTTAAATTAATATAGTACAAAGTAATTGTTTATACACATTTCTTTTGAGAGGTGTTCTATTATATTGAAAGATACTGATCTAATAAGCAGTTGTTTATTTTTAAACATCTTTCCAAAAAAAGAATGCTGTCCCACATTTTGATATCACTAACTAAACACACACAATAAAAGACTGTGCCTTAAGCAACTCCTACAAATATCACCAGGTGTTGGGATTGCACCCCTCTCCAGCATGACCACATGGTGAGTAGTCTATCTGCAAACATTTCCGATAAAATTTTTGAGCAAGTTGGTAAATCTTCATCTATTTTTAAATAGTGTCAGTACCAAACATCTCATATATCAAGAAATGTGTAAAGTACGCTTTTGGGATGTACATACAGTGCATTCAGAAAGTATTCAGACCCCATGACTTTTTCCCACTCATCAATCTACACACAATACCCTATAATGACGAAGCAAAAACAGTTTTTTAAAAACATTTTTGCACATGTATAAAAAATACAAAAATGGAAATATCACATTTACCTAAGTATTCAGGCCCTTTAGTTCGTACTTTGTTGAAGCACCTTTTGCAGCGATTACAGCCTTGACTCTACAAGCCTAGCACACCTATATTTGGGGAGTTTCTTCCCATTCTTCTCTGCAGATCCTCTCAAGCTCTGTCAGGTTGGATGGAGAGCGTCGCTGCACAGCTATTTTCAAGTCTCTCCAGAGATTCCAGGCTCTGGCTGGGCCCCTCAAGGACATTCAGAGACGTGTCCTGAAGCCAGTCCTGCGTTGTCTTGGCTGTGCGCTTAGGGTCATTGTCTTGTTGGAAGGTAAACCTTCACCCCAGTCTGAGGTCCTGAGTGTTCTGGAGCAGGTTTTCATCAAGGATCTCTGTACTTTGCTCTGTTCATCTTTCCCTCGATCCTGATTAGTCTCCCAGTCCCTGCCACTGAAAAATGTCCCCACAGCATGATGCTGCCACCACCACCATCTTTCACCTTAGTGATGGTGCCAGGTTTCCTCCAGACGTGACACTTGGTATTCAGGCCAAAGAGTTGGTTTCATCAGAGCGGAGAATCTTGTTTCTGATGGTCTGAGTCCTTTGGGTGCCTTTCGGCAAACTCAAACCCTGGCTGTCAAGTGCATTTTACTGAGGAGTGGCTTCCGTCTGGCCACTCTACCATAAAGGCCTGATTGGTGGAGTGCTGCAGAGATGGTTGTCCTTCTGGAAGGTCCTCCCATCTCCACAGAGGAACTCGGGAGCTCTGTCAGAATGACCATTGGGTTCTTGGTCACCTCCTAGCTCTAGGAAGAGACTTGGTGGTTCCAAACGTAAGAATAATGGAGGCTACTGTGTTTTTGGGGACCTTCAATGCTGCAGACATTTTTTGGTACCCTTCCCCTACGGACAATTTCTTCGACCTCATGGCTTGGTTTTTGCTCTAACATGCACTGTCAACTGTTGGAGCTTATATAGACAGGTGTGTGCCTCTGCAAATCATGCCCATTCAAGTTGTAGTAACAGCTCAAGGATGATCAATGGAAACAGGATGCACCTGAGCTCAATTTCGAGTCTCATAGCAAAAGATCTGAATAGTTACGTAAATAAGATATTTCATTAAAAAACATTTTTTTAGATACATTTTAAAACAAAAAAAATGCCTCCGCGTTGTTAATATGGGGTATTGTGTGTAGATTGATGAGGTGAAAAAAATATTGTATGTTTTAGAATAAGGCTGTAACGTAAGAAGATGTGGAAATTAAAGATAGCTAGCAATATGTTAGCCAGTGGAGGCTGCTGAGGGGAGGACGGCTCATAAATGGCTGGAACAGCGCAAATGGAATGGCAACAAACCATGTGTTTGATACCATTCCATACATTCCGCTCCAGCCATTGCAACAAGCCCGTCCTCCCAAATTAAGGTGCCACCAACCTCATTTGATGTTCAAAATAAGTCAAACTGAAAAAGTCACAACCGAAACAATTGACACCATGGAGATATACAGAGGTTTCATCTTTGTATCTATGCCATTATGGCATCTGTGACAGCACGGGCAGTGCCATTGAGGCCATCTTCATTTTAAAGTTGCATGCGCCATGATCTACCAACTGAGCTACAGAGGACCACCATGTACCCACTTTCAAAATTGCACCTTGTGCATTATACTACTAGAACGTTCAGGAGTAAATTGAAAGCCTGACTGAGTCCCCCCCCCCAAGACCACATTCGGTCTTTAACTTGTCATGGTCTCAACTCACTGGGTCTGGATCTTGGGACCAACAAAGTCCTGGTAGAAATCTTGGTCTTGGCTTCTGGATATTACCTTACTCTTTGGTTTACAAACAATAGGCAACCCAATTTGAAGAAGCCAATGCTCTCTGATCATTGGCTGATCACTTCCAAACCCATAGGAATCCCCACACAGTTGACTACTTTTAAATAGTGGAAGCCCTCAATGGTAATGTCTATACTGAAACGAGTTATATCTATCGGAGTCCTCCATTTATGTCTATGATTGACACCCTTGCCACCGAAACGCCTGTTATTTTGTCAATTTGGTTTGCAAAATATTTCTCCAATGAATCTATAATGGAAGGTTAATCAAAATAATCACTATTGTGCATGGTTCTTCCTTTATTGCAACTTTTTCACTGTGTTTTGTAATAACACTTTTTTTTGGGGGGGGGGGGGGGGGGGGGGTAAGGTAAATTCAGATAAATATTTCAAATATGCAATACAAACAAAGTGTGTGAGTAGTATATATGTCCACCTGAAATATGTTGGAAGACATGTGCTGAAAGTTGGGGAAAAATAGGATACAAATGCGATTTTTTTTTTGTCCCAGTTTGCACCACTTCTGTATAATGACCCTGAGGGTACAAAACATTAAGAAAACCTCCTTTTCCATGACCGACTGACCAGGTGAAAGCTGATCCTTTATTAAATCCACTTCAAATCAGTGTAGATGAAGGGGAGGAGACAGGTTAAAGAAGGAGTTTTTAGACTTGAGACAATTGAGACATGGATTGTGTATGTGTGCCATTCAGAGGGTGAATGGGCAAGAAGATATTTAAGTGCCTTTGAACGGGGTATGGTAGTAGATGCCAGGCTCACCGGTTTGTGTCAAGAACTGCAACTCTGCTGTTTTTTTTACACTCTACAGTTTCCAGTGTGTATCAAGAAAGGTTCACCACCCAAAGGACATCCAGCCAACTTGACAACTGTGGGAAGCATTGGAGTCATCATGGGCCAGCATCCCTGTAGAATGCTTTCGACACCTTGTAGAGTCTAGGCCCTGACGAATTGAGGCTGTTCTGGGGGTGCAACTGAATATTAGGAAGGTGTTCGTAATGTTTTGTACACATTTTGAGAAAGTATAAAGCGTAGATTCCCGGAGCGCCCTCTCTCTCTCTAATCCAGCATCGGTTTTTGATTCAGCCAGCTCGTGATTTGACCACAATAACAAAACAAAAAAAGACGGGTTCATTTAATAACAGCCATTTTAAGTGTTGGCAGCATCAATGTTCCCATGATGACAGACCACCACCGTTATTGTTGCTCTTTGTAGCACATGACCTTAAAAGGTTACTTATGCAACCGACAACTTCCTAGTCTCCTAACCCTTCCCCATACACCCACCCAACCCCTCTGACATGCAAGGATCTAACATGTGAAAGTAAAAGGAATATGAAAAATAAGATGAAATAATAATAGAAAATAAAACAACCCCTACTGAACATAGATAAGAGGAGGATGGAGAGAGAAGTCAAATGACTAATAATAGAAAATAAAAAAACACTCTTACTCGCCGTCCAACTGACTGTTTGTCTGGGACAATCTCGGTTGTCCATCTGTTCGTCCGTAAGGCTGCAAGTCGTAAGCAGTCTGTGTGAGGACACAGAGGAAGAGACAGTCATCCCTTTCTTTGGGGGATGGGAAAGCCATATAACGTACATTCGGAGAGCGAGAGGGTGGGTCCTGTATCTGTCCATCCACGAGTGAGTGTGGAACTCTGCTGCCCTACATGGCCAGAGGGTTAGTGGTGGTGGCAGGGGAGGTTGTGTATTTGGGCGGGGCCAGCTCCAGGAGCGCACGTACCGTCCCGGCCACCAGGGGGAGCCCTCTCTCCTCCAGGATGTGGAGGGGCAGGCACAGCTGGGTCTGAGGCCAGATGAAGAGCACACGCACACAGACAACAAAGGGAGGAGGGAAAACGGGAGAACAAAAAAGGGTATGTCAATGGATGGGTAAATAATAACAAACTACCAAAAGACAACAGAAATCAACACAAATGGAAAGACAAACTCAACATAAGATGGAAAAGGAGGTGAATGGGATCCAAACGGCATGACCTTGAGGAGAGCATGGAAGCGGAGCAGGGAGCAGGTGTGCAAACACAGGCACAGGGTTACAATAAGTAGGGACTTGTGAACTGAGACACCCACTGAACAACATATCCCACAGGAGCAAATATGGAGGGAGCAGGAGAGAGAGAGAGAACAAGCTGAACACAAGCAGAAGTAGCGAGGAGAGAAGACAGGCGGCAAAGAGGAAGGAAGTCACACCAAATATTTGGTTCATTTTATTGTGAAAGGAGGAGCTCTGGGAAAGAGTTGAAAGGTCAACAACAGAAGACACAGGAGAGATAGACACGTGGTTACACACACTGGAAGCAAACAGACCACTGACAGAGAGAACATACACACCGCTCTTCAGAGCCAGAGGAGACATTACTCCTTGTCATTCAGCATAGACCAACAACAAACTACACACACAGCCTGCGTCCCCCGAATGGCACCCTATTCCCTATTGAGTGCACTACTTCTAACCAGGGGGCACATAGGAATCTGATTAAAAGTAGTGCACTATAAAGAATAGGGTCCTATTTGGAACAAACCACAGATTCACTCTGTCTCACAAAATATGTGCTTTGTCTTCGTATAGAACGGTATAAGAGCACTCATTGCGATATACAGTGCCTTCAGAAAGTATTCACACCTCTTGACTTTTTCCACATTTTGTTGGAACACACACAATACCCCATAATGTTAAAGTGGAATTATGTTTTTAATTAAAAATTTAACGCTGAAATCAATAAGTTTTTGTGACAAAATGTGGAAAAAGTTAAGGGGTGTGAAAACTTTCGGAAGGCACTGTAGTCCTGCCATATCCTGGGGCTGATTGTTACCACAGCTTGTGCCTACATAGACTGGTCCCAGATCTGTTTGTGCCATCTTACCCGCACAAACACATCTGGAACCAGGCTAGTGTTAAACACATTCATCACACACCAGAGACACAAAATGGGGGTAGAGTGAAGTTGCCCCTACACTGATCTTGGGTCAGTTTAGCATTTTACCTACTAAAGGTTAAAGACAAAGTGAAACATTGTAGTAAGTTAAAAGGGCTTTTGATAACCAAATGTGATAAAGAAGCAAGTTCAAACCCTTAAACCAGTACAAAAAAAACATTAGAAAATTGCCTCATTGACTACTGCGTGCCGTGTGAACTTGAGTGGCTTCCAGACATGTCTATAAATTGTATTTGGGAGTATGGCTAGACAGTACACTGTCATTCTCTCAGCACATATCCAAGCTGCAGGCTAAGGTAAAATCTAGAGTTGTTTTTTTCTATCGTAATCGCTCCTCTTTCACCCCAGCAGCCAAACTAACCTTAATTCAGATGACCATCCTACCCATGCTACATTACAAAGACGTAATTTATAGATCAGCAGGTAAGGGTGCTCTCGAGTGGCTAGATGTGCTTTACCATTCGGCCATCAGATTTGCCACCAATGCTCCTTATAAGACACATCCTTGCACTCTATACTCCCATCTCAGTATACCCAGCGCAAGACCCACTGGTTGAAGCTTATTTATAAAACCCTCTTAGGCATCACTCCCCCTATCTGAGATGCCTACTGCAACACTCATCTTCCACATACTCCACCCGTTCTGCCAGTCCTATTCTGTTAAAGGTCCCCAAATTACACACATCCCTGGGTCGCTCGTCTTTTCAGTTCGCTGCAGCTAGCGACTGGAAACGAGCTGCAACAAACACTCAAACTGGACAGTTTTATCTCAATCTCAACATTCAAAGACTCAATCATGGACACTCTTACTGACACTTGTGGTTGCTTAACACGATCTATTGTTATCTACCATGTTTGTGCTGCTACCATGTGGCGATGTTGTCATGATGTGTTGCTACTATGTTGTGCTGTCATGTGTTTCTGTCATGTTGTGTAGTTGTCTCTTTCGTCGTCATGTGTGTTTTGTCCTACATTATAATTTTTTATCCCCCATTCTCACAGGAGGTATTTTGCCTCTTGGTAGGCAGTCATTGTAAATAACAACTTGTTCTTAGCTGACTTACGTAGTTAAATAAAAAATGAACTTGTGCAAGTTGGGCTATCATAGCTAGGTAGTAAGACCAAAACCACTCCAAGCTCAGCTATCATTGATGGATATTTTGTTAGTTAGCTAGCGATGTTATCAGAACAGCTTGCGACAGTGCAGAATTTTACTATGGATACTGGCAGCATCGTGTGGTAAGTCTGACTACTAGCTGCAATTGATTTAATAGGAGTGGACATTTAACAACCTACATGTCTGTAGCTAACGTTAGCTTGCATTAACTGAATACTTGTTTTACTAGTCAGCTGTTTCTAGCCCAGCTAGCCTCGCTTAGGTTTGGCACATCTGAAGTCCCTCACTGCAAACCATATTGAATACTGTTTTATGCATAGTGTACACCATGTGCCTACAAAAGTGACTATTATTGTGGGCACTACCATGCGGTTTGCTAAGCTTTTTGCTCTTAGCTAGCTTGATGGCTAACTTCGGCTAACAGTACGATCGATGCCCGTCTAAACTACTGTAATGTTTAACACAGCTAGACCTTGCTCGCTGAATGAACACAGAAACATGTGCAATTGGGTTATTGACTGGACTATACAAGTTTATTCAATGCTAGCTAACTGCTTTGCTATTGTGGACGTCATGTATTTAGCTCCTTACTAATGTCGGGAAACAGTAGATCCGATGCCCCTGCCCATGTGAAAATTACAATTATATAGCCTACATCTGACTAAGCTCAAAACTTATGCAAGTGGATTTTTTGACAGGACAATACAGGCTTGTTAACATGATTGTTATTGTTTTATTGTTGTTCCATCTCATCTCTTTTCGTTTATTCACTTCTTGAACAAAAAGCCATGCGTACAGTTCGGTGCAGACGCTCTACCATTCCCATGACGTTTTTTTCAATATGGCTGTGGCCACATCTTTCCAAGCTTGTGCTAGGTGCTCCAAAACCTATCATATGTTTTAAAAGCATTTTCATAACATCACGTTCAACAACGTTACCTAATGTCGACATGTAAAATGTAGGTTGATTTGAGCATTTCAGTTCCACTAAGGTTAGGATTGGGGAAGCAGATCCTAGATCTGTACCTAGGGGTAACATCACCCCGGAGCCACAAAATGAGCGTTAGGACAGAGGGGGGCTCGATCACAGACAGTCAAGGAGAAAAAGGTGCCTGTAGGATACTTGATTGTGCGTCAGCAAGGACTCAAAGGCTTACAAATTACCCTCGGCTACCTGCTCTCTTCTTGATTAGGCAAAAACGTCCGACTGACTTTGCAGCTAAGGCGAAGCCGTGTTCGAGTCAGGAAAGAAGAGAAGCGATAGGGCGTTGAATGGTCAGATTACTCGTGGTTGTTTCTTCTCAGAGGCAGTCGGGGAGGAGGAAGCACGTAGGCTACATATGACAAGCACTCCTACTTTGATGTTATCTGTGCAATGGAAGCGCTTTCGGGTGGGAAGGTTCCATCTAAAAAACACACGCACACACGGCGGCAGGCGGACAAACTTAAGGCACAGAAGGAGGTTCAGTAGGTAGGTACAGTAGCAGACAGCTCATTGACAACATAGCAACCTCCGGGTCTCGCTGTCTCTCTCAATGGGGGCAGTGCCAGTACATCACAGAAGGGTAACGAGGGAGCATTGAAGGTCCACCTCGCCACTCCTTGAGTGGAAGCAAGTAACCTTCCCCAACAAACAACTGGAACAACAAAAGATAAAACCTACTATATGGCTTTTGGCATATGGAGTTGTTCCCTTTTCAGTGGATGGCAAACCAGACAGTGGCGAGCGCTCCTCTTTGTTATGGTAGAGTGGGACAGAGAGGTCCACTCTCATTCTTGCGTTTTTCCCTTGTCGAGTTCTGCTGCGTCTGAATGGATACCGCTGTGGTGATGGGAGTCGGCGCAATATGAAATGAGAAGCGCGTAGGAGTGCGAGTGGTGTGTGAGCGCGCATGTGTGTGTACGAGTGGTGGAGAGCCAGTTGGGTAAGGTGAGGAAGGGGTTGTGTGGTCCAGACAGACAGTTCAGAGGTGGGGCACCAGGTTGCAGTACAGGGCACACAGCACAGACATGGTGGACAGATAGAAGAGGGCGAAGCCTGCCAGCTGGGCCGGGGGAGAAGGCATTAGGAGGGGGGGAGGAGCCATGGAAAGCAGGACCCCCAGCGTCCCGTAAACACAGCCTCCCCGGCCATCCAGAACCTCCTCCACTGTGCACAGCCTCTCCTGTCCCATGGGAGATGAAGCAGGGGAGAGAATGGGCAGGCAAAGGATACAATTACATAGATAGGGGAGTTGTGTGTTTGGACGGACAGATGGAAGATGAGTTTGAGGGGGAAGTGTTACGGTTAAAAGGAAGAAGAGCGGAGGAGCAGAAAGAGAAAGTTACTGTTAGTAACAGGCAAGCGGCTCTCCAAGTCAAGTTTACAAAAGCTCTGCAGGTTGCCAGTTGAGTTAGCTGGAGTCAACTGATAAAAAGAGCAGGGACAGAGAACTAGGCTAAACTTTAGTGTTGATACAACAAGCAGCGTAGTAGAGGGAAGAAATCTTATGACAGAAGAGAAAAACCTGCCCTGAAAGTAGCCTTTAGCTAAATTGGTGAGGTCACCGTCTGCTGCTAGCAAATTAAAATCTGAAGAACAGTCCGTCAGTACAGGTTCTCTTGTATCACATGCTTTTTCTAACCCATCACAAACACACAGACGTTTTAGCATGAGGACTAGTGAGTTGTATACCAGTCCTTTATTCAACTAGTGTGAAGGTCTTACCTGTGGAACCCCGATCCTGCGACACGCCTCCAGAAAGTTCTCCACGTTCCGCCGACACTTGGCCATCGTCAGTTTGGGCTTGATGGACAGAGACAACGATAAGCACAACGACAGCTGCTTGTCTCAAATAGCACCCTATTACCTGTATAGTGCACTACTTTTGACCAGGGCCTACGGTCACAGTAGTGCACTATGTAGGGAATAGGGTGCAATTTGGGACATAAGCAGTGTCTGATCATAACCCAAATGCAAATGTATGGCAAAGTAAAAAGGAGCATTGTTGTATTGATATGCTTGAAGTGTAGTGTTCCTGACTGACTAAATTGATTCTAAAACTGACATCTCACTAATGCACGTATGGTATGCACGCACAGCACACGCATAAAGTGCACACACAAACACTCACCACAGCAGGGGAGGGCACATGGATGCTGGGTACGGATCGTGGCCGCACATGATTTGCCAGATGGCAGAGGACGACCCCGTCGGTCAGTGCTGCTCCCAGGTCGCTGGGCAAGGACACTTTCAGACGCGACTCTATGTTCTACAAAATAGAGCAGAACACAATTACAGGGGGATAAGCACAAGTAGGGCCAGGAGTTTTTCCTGACCTTGTGATCTGACCTGGGCTCATAAAGCATCTTAGAGTAGGAGTGATGTTCTAGGATCAGATCCCATGTCCATCTAATTATGATCTGAAAGGAAAGACTGATTCTATTTCAGCACTTCTCTGAAATGCTTTATGAATATGGGCCAAGGAACCCAGTAGAAACTCCAGGCCCTAATGGCTTGGTCAAAAGGCGGGAGAATCTGTTTGTCGGGTGTTGTTCACCTTCCGCAGTTGCTCCACCAGAGCAGCCTCCTCTCCCATGGGGCCTTGAGGCTGGGTAGGGGTCACCTCTTCAGGCTCCGGCCTGGGGGCGGCACCATCACCTGGGGGGGAAGGCAGAACCAGACAGGCTCAAACATACATATACAAGATCAAAAGCTGGTGAAAGCAGAATGGGTGCTAATCATTTATTCTGAAGAGGGTGAAGTCCAGCTCTCTACAGATACAATGGCATGATCAGACGCCTGGCAAACAATGCAGAAGACAAACTACAGTAGATAGACGGAACTCTACAGCCGACAGACAGGCGGAACTCTAGAGAACTCTACAGCAGACAGGCGGAACTCTACAGCAGACAGGCGGAACTCTAGAGAACTCTACAGCAGACAGGCGGAGCTCCACAGCAGACAGACTGGCGGAACTCTACAGCAGAGAGATTGGCGGAACTCTACAGCAGACAGACTGGCGGAACTCCACAGCAGACAGACTGGCGGAACTCTACAGCAGACAGACTGGCGGAACTCTACAGCAGACAGACTGGCAGAACTCTACAGCAGACAGACTGGCGGAACTCTACAGCAGACAGACTGGCGGAACTCTACAGCAGACAGACTGGCGGAACTCTACAGCAGACAGACTGGCGGAACTCTACAGCAGACAGACTGGCGGAACTCTACAGCAGACAGACTGGCGGAACTCTACAGCAGACAGACTGGCGGAACTCTACAGCAGACAGACAGGCGGAACTCTACAGCAGACAGACAGGCGGAACTCTACAGCAGACAGACAGGCGGAACTCTACAGCAGACAGACAGGCGGAACTCTACAGCAGACAGACAGGCGGAACTCTACAGCAACAGACAGGCGGAACTCTACAGCAACAGACAGGCTGTGACCTATAGTCAGACAGCACTCAAAGTAACAGATGGGATCAGAAAACCAACAGAGCTGAACATCATACATACAAGTCAAAAAGCCGACAATTTCCCCTCCCCCATTTAAAACATAGAAATCTGTCCATGTTGAAAATTATTCCCCACTGCCCCCCTTCTATTTTGATCAACTATCTACAGTGTTGCTCAGTGACTTTGCAGGATCCCATCCAGACATGCCTATCAGCCTAGACACAGTTACCAGAACAATGTCACATAAGACACTCAATTGTGACATGCGCATTGCATGCTCAAGAGGTACCAACACTCTCTTCTGAAAGCTCCCAAGGCCATGCAGCCAAGATCCAGAGGTTGTGATCCGGTGACATACCTCTCCTCTGCTCTTCCTTCTGGCTGAGGCGAAACAGGAAGCTGTCTGGCCGCTGGGCGGGCCCCTGGCAGGAGGGCGGGGCAACAGGGCCGGGGTAAGAAGGTGATTGGAGGGCTGCAAGCAGAACAGGATGTGAGCAGGTGGGAGAGCGGCAGAGTGAATAGACAGTGGAGTAAAATCCTTTCAGATCCACAGGAACGTCTAGGGGGTAGTGGTCAATTTGGAATACAGAAATTAGTAAATTAGTAAAGAGAGGGAGGAGTGTGTTGGAAGCCGCTCAAGTTCACATCCATTTATAATCTGGTTTCCCTGGAAGCCAGTAGGACAAGCTGCACCGAGCAGTGTATGGCAGCCGTGATGTAACCGTAGAGGGAAATGGAGGAATAGTGTGACTGGTGTCTTACCTGTGGGAGACAGGGAGGAGGAGCGATCCTCGCCCTGCTGAGTGGCCAGTCGAGTCCGAGCGGAGAGCAAACAAAGAGAGGGAGAGAGAGAGAGTTCATGTAATTTGAGTCAAGACGAAAACACCATTCATGCATATACAGTTCCCTCAACAATACTCCGGTCTCACCCCTCCTTTGACACCAGAGATGTAATGGGGGAGGGTAAAGGCCTGTAAACATCACTTGACTGTTTGGTGTTTACAGACCTATCTTTTAGCGCAAAGATGGGCAACTGTTACATAAGAGAGGGTGGACTATGGGCATAGAGCAGGCTCTCTGGCTGCAGGTAGGTAGAGTGCTCCTTAGAGTTAGCTTAGAATAACAATAATATTCATGGATTGTAGAGGTTGACCGATTAATTAGGGGCAATTTCAAGTTTTCATAACAATCGGTAATCGGCATTTTTGGACGCCGATTGTGGCCGATTACATTGCACTCCACGAGGAGACTGCGTGGCAGGCTGACCACTTGTTACGCGAGTGCAGCAAGGAGCCTAGGTAAGTTGCTAGCTAGCATTAAACTTATCTTATAAAAAACAATCAATCTTAACATAATCACTAGTTATCTACACATGGTTGATGATATTACTAGCTTGTCCTGCGTTGCATATAATCAATGCGGTGCATGTTAATTTATCATCAAATCATAGCCTACTTCACCAAACGGGTGATGATTTAACAAGCGCATTAGCGAAAAAAGCACTGTCGTTGCACCAATGTGTACCTAAACATAAACATCAATGCCTTTCTTAAAATCAATACACAAGTATATATTTTTTTAAACCTGCATATTTAGTGAATATTGCCTGCTAACATGAATGTATTTTAACGAAGGAAATTGTGTCACTTCTCTTGCGTTCTGTGCAAGCAGAGTCAGGGTATATGCAGCAGTTTGGGCCGCCTGGCTCGTTGCGAACTGTGTGAAGACCATTTCTTCCTAACAAAGACCGTAATTAATTTGCCAGAAATGTACATAATTATGCAATGTAACAGCAATATTTAGACTTAGGGATGCCACCTGTTAGATAAAATATGGAACGGTTTCGTATTTCACTGAAAGAATAAACGTTTTGTTTTCAAAATGATAGTTTCCGGATTTTACCATATTAATGACCAAAGGCTCGTATTTCTGTGTTTATTATATTAAGTCTATGATTTGATATTTGATAGAGAAGTCTGACTGAGCGGTGGTAGGCAGCAGCACGCTCGTAAGCATTCATTCAAACAGCACTTTCCTGCGTTTGCCAGCAGCTCTTCACTGTGTTTCAAGCATTGTGCTGTTTATGACTTCAAGCCTATCAACTCCCGAGATTAGGCTGGCAATACTAAAGTACCTATTAGAACATCCAATAGTCAAAGGTATATGAAATACAAATGGTAGAGAGAGAAATAGTCCTATAATTACTACAACCTAAAACTTCTTAACTGGGAATATTGAAGACTCATGTTAAAAGGAACCACCAGCTTTCATATGTTCTCATGTTCTGAGTAAGGAATTTAAACTTGAGCTTTTTTACATGGCACATATTGCACTTTTACTTTCTTCTCCAACACCTTGTTTTTGCATTATTTAAACCAAATTGAACATGTTTCATTATTTGAGACTAAATAGATTTTATTTATGTATTATATTAAGTTAAAATAAAAGTGTTCATTCAGTATTGTTGTAATTGTCATTATTACAAATATATATATAAAAATCGTCCGATTAATCGGTATCGGATATTTTTGGTCCTCCAATAATTGGTCGATCTCTAATGGATTGGATTTATATACACCTATGCTCAAAGTGCTTTACATTGTACAGGGGAAACACCTCAGCTCACACCTGGGTGATGCCACGGCAGCCATTTTGCAAGGGAGAGCGCACCACACATGCGCTAGCCAAACCCTAACAATCACCTAACTGGCACTGGGCCAGTGTTTAGCAACATGCTTTAACACCCAAAGTATAAGGAAATAAAGAGAAAGAGACAGCGAAGGGAGGTTGAAAAGAAGACGTGCAAGTTCGCAGTACCTGCAGTAGACACGTGGGGACGATATCTATGGACATCCCAGACCCGGAAAGAGACTGGGGTGGGGGGGGACAAAAATATAAAAGGAGAGAGACAAGAGAGTAAAGCCAAAAGGTGGATTGAAGGATTTTTTTTAAATAAAAATGTAACTCAAGAAAAATAAGATAAAAAGAGACTATTAAATGCTGAGAAAGATAAAGAGAACATTGAGTACTATTCTGCTAATTGAGTAAGCACAGTGGAAACAGCATGCTGCACAGATAAGGGCAACAAAACAACAACTGTGTTTGTGGGTGTTTGCGTCTGTGTGATGGTACACTACATGACACAAATGATGTGGACACCTGATACAACAGCCTCCACTCTTCTGGTTAGGCTTTCCACTAGATGTTGGAACATTGCTACGGGGACTTCAGCCACAAGAGCATTAGCGAGGTCGGGCACTGACGTTAGGTGATTAGGCCTGGCTCGCAGTCGGCGTTCCACTTCATCCCAAAGGTGTTCGATGGTGTTGAGGTCAGGGCTCTATGCAGGCCAGTCAAGTTCTTCCACACCGATCGACAAACCATTTCAGTATGGACCTCACTTTGTGCATAGGGGCACTGTCATGCTGAAAAAGGAAAGCTCCTTCCCAAACTGTTGCCACAAAGTTGGAAGCACAGAATATTATGGAATGTCATTGTATGCTGTAGCGTTAAGATTTCCCTTCACTGGAACTAAGGGGCCTTGTCCGAACCATGAAAAACAGCCCCAGACCATTATTCCTCCTCCACCAAACTTTACAGTTGGCACTATGCATTGGGGCAGTCTTCCTGGCATCCGGCAAACCCAGATACGCCACTCCAGAGAACGCGTTTCCACTGCTCCAGAGTCCAATGGCAGCGAGCTATACACCACTCCAGCCGACGCTTGGCATTGCGCATGGTGATTTTAGGCTTGTTTGCGGCTGCTCGGCCATGGAAACCCATTTCATGAAGATCCCAACTAAGAGTTATTGTGCTGACATTGCTTCCAGAGGCAATTTAGAACTTGGTAGTGAATGTTGGGGCTATGCGCTTCAGCACTCAGCGGTCTCGTTCTGTGAGCTTGTGTGGCATAACACTTCGCGGCTGAGCCATTGTTGCTCCTAGACATTTCCACTTCACAATAACAGCATTTACAGTTGACCGGGGCAGCTCTAGCAGGGCAGAAATTTGTCAAATGGACTTATTGGAAAGGTGGCATCCTATGACGGTGCCATGTTGAAAGTCACTGAGCTCTTCAGTGAGCTATTCTACTGCCAACGTTTGTCTATGGAGATTGCATGGCTGTTTGCTCAGTTTTATTCACCTGTCAGCAGCAGGTGTGGCTGAAATAGCCAGATCCACTAATTTGAAGGGGTGTACACATACTTTTATATATATATATATACACAGTGCATTTGGAAGTATTCAGACCCCTTGACTTTTCCCACATTGTTACGCTACAGCCTTGTTTTAAAATGTATTTTAAAAGAAATCCTCATCAATTCACACACAATAACCCACAATGGCAAAGCAAAAACAGGTTTTTAGAATTATTTGCAAAGGTATTAAAAAAAAACTGAAATATCACATTTACATAAGTATTCATACCCTTTACTCAGTACTTTGTTAAAGCACCTTTGGCAGCGATTACAGCCTCAAGTCTTATTGGGCATGACGCTACAAGCTTGGCACACCTGTATTTGGGGAGTTTCTCCCATTCTTCTCTACAGATCCTCTGAAGCTCTGTCAGGTTGGACGGGGAGTGTCGCTGCACAGCTATTTTCAGGTCTCTCCAGAGATGTTCGATGGGGTTTAAGTCTGTGCTCTGGCTGGGCCCCTCAAGGACATTCAGAGATTTGTCCCGAAGCCAGTCCTGCGTTGTCTTGGCTGTGTGCTTAGGGTCGTTGGAAGGTGGACCTTCGCCCTCCAGTCTGAGGTCCTGAGGATCTCTCAGGTTTCCCTTGTTCCTGACTCCCAGTCCCTGCTGCTGAAAAACATCCCAACAGCATGATGCTGCTACCACCATGCTTCACTGTAGGGATGGTGCCAGGTGTCCTCCAGACGTGAAGCTTGGTATTCAGGCCAGAGTGTTCAATCTTGGTTTCATCAGACCAAACAATATTGTTTCTCATAGTCAGAGTCCTTTAGGTGCTTTTTGGCAAACTCCAAGCGGGCTGTCATGTGCCTTTTACTGAGGAGTGGCTTCCGTCTTGCCACTCTACCATAAAGGCCCGATTGGTGGAGTGCTGCAGAGATGGTTGTCCTTCTGGAAGATTCTCCCATCTCCACAGAGGAACTCTGGAGCTCTGTCAGAGTGATCATTGGGTACTTGGTCACCTCCCTGACCAAGGCCCTTCTCCCCTGAATGCTCAGTTTGGCGGGGCGGCCAGCTCTAGGAAGAGTCTTGGTGGTTCCAAACTTCTTCCATTTAAGAATGATAGAGGCCACTGTTCTTGGGGACCTTAAATGCGCCAGACATTTTTTGGTACCCTTCCCCAGATCTGTGCCTCAACACAATCCTGTCTCTGAGCTCTACAGACAATTCCTTCGACCTCATGGCTTGGTTTTTGCTATGACATGCACGGCGGAAACATCAAGGATGATCAATGGAAACAGGATGCACATGAGCTCAATTTCGAGTTTCATAGCAAATGGTCTGAATACTTTAGTAAATATTTTGAATAAACTTGCAAATGTGTGCCTTGTCATTATGGGGTTTTGTGTGTAGATGGATGAAATTAACATTATTTTTTAATCCACTTTAGAATAAGGATGTAACATAACAAAATGTGGAAAAAGTTTAAGGGTCTGAATACTTTCCGAATGCACTGTAGTGTATGTTTGCAGACAGCGCATGTACACCATTTTACATTTTAGTATTTTAGCAAATGCTCTTATCCAGAGCAATTTACAGAAACAATTATGACTTGGTTTGTTTGTATGTATTGCTGTGTATCATTAATCCAACAATGTGTGACTGCGTGTGTGTATGTATGCTGTGTACACATAGTTGCTCCCTAAATGTGCGTGTGAAACAAGTAAAATGTTTGTGCGTATGAAGTACTGTAACCAAAAGTGTTTCACCTGCTTGTAAATGCCAGGCCTCCTCTTTATAGTGTTGGTGTCAGTGTCTATCTCAAACACCATGCGAGGCTGGTACTCGCTCTAACAGTGAACCAGCCGGAGACGGAAGAGAGAGAGAGAGACAGAAAAGAAATACAGAAAGAGGGGAATCAGAAGGGAAAGAAGTGGAGAAGTGGAGGGGTTAAGCCAGGACAGATGTAAGCTGGTTACAATGCGCCAGGAAGACAAAGAGACCTATTTGCTGCGCCCATGGGCTCTCCATAGAAAATTAGTGAACTATATAGGGAACAGGGTGCCATTTGGGATATGACCATTGTCTATTGAACAGGTGAATGAAACCAAGAAGGGGACAGGCAAGGAATCCAATAGCAGCAGGTCATCTAATAACTATACTAACAGCATTTTCACACTATCGTGCCGACCCAAACCATACCGTGCTGGTGTGGATATTTACATTTTACATTTCCTTAAGTGAGCAGAGGGGCATGGTTAGCTCGCCATGTCCCGCCCAAACCAGGCTTTAAATAAGCTGTGTGTAACAAAGCAGGCTGATCCTTGGGTTAGACCATACTGTGCTCAGAGAAAAGTGAGCCAGAGGAGTACAGTTTGGGTCAGAGGAACGTTTGTGTGAAAAATGTATAATAGCCAGGGTGGTGTTCATTAGGCACTTGACAGAAAATGAAAATGAGCGTTTCATCTTAGTCCCACTTGGCAGTTTGGTGCGTAATGAAAACGTCACAGTTAGATATTCTACAAGTCTGGAACTCTATTGGAGGGATGCGACACCATTCTTCCATGAGAAATTCCATCATTTGGTGTTTTGTTGATGGTGGTGGAAAACACTCTCAGGCGCCGCTCCAGAATCTCCCATAAGTGTTCAATTGGGTTGAGATCTGGTGACTGAGAGACACACACACACACACTTTAAACCCCATATGCTCCTTTGAGACCCCTCTTTCAAAGTCACTGAGATCTCTTCTTCTAGCCATGAGGGCCAAAATAATGTTTAACTGGGCATTTTATACATGACCCTAATCATGATGGGATGTTAATTGCTTAATTAACTCAGGAACCAGACCTGTGTGGAAGCACCTGCTTTCAATATACTTTATATCCCTCATTTGTCAGTTACCTGTAAGTCTATAGATTGGTTATATAGCTACACACATTCACACTATACAATCAGACAAGAGTGTCAATCCAACCCTGGAAGACTAGTTAGAGAAGGAGGGAGGACAATGAAAGGTTATTGGGTGTTGACGGGTGGTTAGAGGACGGAAAGAGAGCAGGTAACACCACATGTGGAGGCGACCGGGAATTGCAGGGTCTCTTTAATAAGAGATGTACATGCAATGAATCGAAGGTTATTTGTTGATGTAAAACCTAAATTGACCACTGTTTTAAAATCAGTGGAGGAGGAGTGAAGGGAAGAAGAGAATGGGAGCACAGCCCCGGGGCCTTACCATGAAGAGGGCTGAGTCGTCCGTGTGGGTGGAACGCCTGGAGGGGTACGCGTTCTGGCAGGGAGGAGTGGAAGAGAGGGAATGAGGACAGAACACACAAGAAGACAGGAGGTGAGGATGGAGAGGAGGGGGATATAGCTAGGATATATAGCCAGGGCTCCAGACTAACATTTTCCCCTGGTGTCACTAACATTTTCAGTTGGTGCCACCAGCCCAAAAATGTGTGCCGCATCACACAATGGAATATATTTGAGTCAGCACCTTATAAAGTCATTCACAATGCTTTATTAAAGAAGTGACAGTGCTAACAACTTGAATCTCAGAGTTCTAAAACCGGACCAAAGCACTTGGGTTACACAGAAACAGTACCAGTAGTAGCTGGCTAACACCAGTCGGATGAGAGAAAGGAAGCTAAATACATTTAGCTATGTAAGGTTTTTCCACATGGCTGAAGTGATCTGTGTAAACTGTTGGCCTTGACACTTGCATGTAATAAGCACAATTATAAACTGGGTGGTTCGAGTCCTGAATGCTGATTAGCTGACAGCGTGGTATATCAGACCGTATACCACAGGTATGACAAAATATTTATTTTTACTGCTCTAATTAAGTTGGTAAACAGTTTAAACTAGCAATAAGGCACCTTGGGGGTTTGTGATATATGGCCAATATACCATGGCTAAGGGCTGTATCCAGGCACTCCGCTTCGTGCCTAAGAACAGCCATTAGCCGTGGCATATTGGCCATATACAACACCCCCTTGTGCCTTATTGCTTAAGGGATTGGACCCTTTAAAAAAAATGTTTTTGTCTAAAATGACATCCCCAAATCTAACTGCCTGTAGCTCAGAACCTGAAGCAAGGATATGCATATTCTTAATACCATTTTAAAGGAAACACTTTGACGTCTGTGGAAATGTGAAATTTATGTAGGAGAATATAACACATTTGATCTGGTAAAGGATAACAAAGAAAAAAAAGATGCATTTTCTATATTCTTTCGGTTCCATCATCTTTGAAATGCAAGAAAAAGGTCATTATATGATTTAGGACTCTAGGCACAATTTAGATTTTGGCCACTTCAGTTTTAGACTGAAGCATTGCATTACTTTTCAAAATGTATTAAGTCTGCCCAAATGTGCCTAATTGGTTTATTGATACATTTTGATACATTTTCAAGTTCATAATTGTGCTCTCTGAAAAAATGGCATGGTATTCTTTCACACACACGGTGTGTGCTTAATTTCAATTATTAGTGGGCTCTTATAGATAGCATCATTGTGACAATGGACAGGGACTATGCGAGCATCTTGCTTATAGTGTGTCATTGTGACCCCCCTCGAGCATCCTATTGGTTCCTGCATACACCCCACACACGCCCTCTTCATGCTTTTGTTACCCTTGATATTCGAGATTTCACCTGATTGTCTATGCGATGAAATGTGAGTCAAAAGAAAAGGGAAATAAAAGTATTATCTGAGTTTTTCGGGGGCGAAGGACACAGTCTACCGGTGTCACCCTCGCCTCCCACCTACTGTGTACACAAGTCCTCCAAGCTACCTAGCTAATTCGCTTTGATTCCGCCTGCCTACAACCCCTGCCCTCGCCGTAGTTAACAGAACTGCGGGAAAGCAGTGCTTGACAGGCAGGGGGGGAAGTACACTGTCTACCGGTGTGCGAGCTAGCTAGCTATCCCACCTGCTGTGTACCGGAGTCCTAGTTAGATAGCTAACTAGCACCTAGTGCTCTTCGCCAATGCCTGCTGAACACCTTGCCCTCGCTGTTGTTAACGGAACTGCGGGAGAACAGTGTTCGACAAGCAGGGGCGAAGGACACTGTCCACCGGTGTCCTAGCTAATGTTAGCTAGCTACCTTTCCCACCAGCTGTGCACCGGAGTCCTAACTAACTAACTTCTTATGGCTGGGGGGCAGTATTGAGTAGCTTGGATGAATAAGGTGCCCAGAGTAAACTGCCTGCTACTCAGGCCCAGAAACTAAGATATGCATATTATTGGTAGATTTGGATAGAAAACACTCTGAAGTTTTTAAAACTGTTTGAATGATGTCTGTGAGTATAAAAGAAATCATATGGCAGCCAAAAACCTGAGAAAAAATCCAACCAGGAAGTGGGAAATCTAAGGTTTGTAGGTTTTCAAATCATTGCCTATCGAATATACAGTGGGATATTGGTCACATTGCACTTCCTAAGGCTTCCACTAGATGTCAACAGTCTTTAGAACCTTGGTTCAGGCTTCTACTGTGAAGGGGGAGCGAATAAGGGCTGTTTGACTAAGAGGTTTGGCAGAATGCCATGAGCTAGTCATGCACGCGGTCATGCACGCGGCCCGTGAGAGTGAGCTGCGTTCCTTTTCATTTCTAAAGACAAAGGAATTGTCCGGTTGGAATATTATTGAAGATTTATGATAAAAACATCCTAAAGATTGATTCTATACATCGTTTGACATGTTTCTACGAACTGTAATGCAACTTTTTGACTTTTCTTCTGGGCTAAGTGCCTGCGCCTCGTGAATTTGGATTTGTGAACTAAACGCGCGAACAAAAAGGAGGTATTTGGACATAAATTATGGACTTTATCAAACAAAACAAACATTTATTGTGGAACTGCGATTCCTGGGAGTGCATTCCGATGAAGATCATCAAAGGTAAGTGAATATTTATAATGCTATTTCTGACTTCTGTGGACTCCACAACATGGCGGGTATCTGTATGGCTTGTTTTGGTGCCTCAGCGCTGTACTCAAATTATTGCATGGTGTGCTTTTTCCGTAAAGTTTTTTTTAAATCTGACACAGCGTTTGCTTTAAGGAGAAGTATATCTTTAATTCCATGCATAACACTTGTATTTTCATCAACATTTATGATGAGTATTTCTGTAAATTGATGTGGCTCTGCAAAATCACCGGATGTTTTGGAAGTAAAACATTACTGACCATAACGCGCCAAAGTAAACTGAGATTTTTGGATATAAATATGAACTTTATCGAACAAAACATACATGTATTGTGTAACATGAAGTCCTATGAGTGTCATCTGATGAAGATCAAAGGTTATTGACTAATTCTCTCTCTATTTCTGCTTTGTGTGACTCCTCTCTTTGGCTGGAAAAATGGCTGTGTTTTTCTGTGACTTGGCGCTGACCTAACATAATCGCATGGTATGCTTTCGTCGTAAAGCCTTTTTGAAATTGGACACTGTGGTGGGATTAAAAACAAATTTCTTTAAAATGGTGTATAATACTTGTATGTTTGAGGAATTTTAATTATGAGATTTCTGTTGTTTGAATTTGGCGCCCTGCACTTTCACTGGCTGTTGTCAAATCGATCCCGTTAACAGGATTTCAGCCGTAAGAAGCTTTAACTAGCAAGCTAGCACCCAGTGTCCTTTGCTAACACTTGCCCTCGCCATTAACAGAACTGAGGAAAAACAGTACCTGACAGCAGGGGCAAAGGACACTGTCTACAGTTGTCCTAGCTAGCTAGCTAACGGCGTTGTCATCCGTGCATCTTCTACTGTGGGGTTTATCGGAAGTTAGCATCCAATGTTAAGTTGCATTACCACCACAGTGTATTGGAGCACTCCCACCTGTGTATTGGAGTACGATCTTAAAAATGGACCAATAGAAGTATAAAGAGGGATTCCTGCAGATACAGGAATGCCCACATGCAGGAACGCCCCGAATTGCAGGCCGTAATTGCACCCTTCTCCGTCTTCCTACTAAGAAGGAGAGAACGGTGGAGACTTGAGACCAACTCTCAAGGAATACGTCATTGCCCTCATCCGTCAGGATGCACTCCACCCCTACGGTACATCCCAGGGACACACTGCTTAATGGCAGGGTGGTAGATTGTGTTCCCTTAAATGCCTACACCAGCTGATTGAGGGAGCGCTGGGCCCCCTTTATGCACTTCTGTTCCTACTGGAACATCCAGCTCCTCCACTGCGCGATATCAGAGAAGACCACTGTTGTCCAGGGAAACATTCGCACCCGTTGGTGCGGCAGATATACCCGTTGGTGTATTCAAGTCATTTCTACTGAGGTGGATGACTATGATGTCAGGGGGAGTAGTAGCACAGGCCCTCTGCTGGTGCAGAACATCGAGTAGTTTGTACCATTTCATGCCTTGCTCTCTGAGCCACCTAATGTGACAGTCAATAATGTATGTAAATAGTTAATGGGGGGCGCGGCTCTGGTGCGACCTGCAGTGTGGCGTGGCGTTTCGTGTGCCATTCTTTTATGTTTTCAATTTGTACACTTAGTTTACAAGCAATCTGCCAACCATGGATTTACAGTGGTGGGGTGTTGGACTGATCTTGTTGATCGTGTACATACCCGCTACGAATGGACTAAATTATGAAAACGCATCTGGCAGCGGAATCCAATACAGCAGGGAGTTCTTACTACAATGCAACTCAAATGCCATGGATATCCCAATGGACCATCTAATCCCTGATTGTCTGTGAGTGGATTACAAACCCAAATGCAAACCTGGAAAGCGAGGAGGAATCAGACAAAAAAATTAAAGAACCAACTCCCCTTACCTACCACCTTGCTGATCAATAGCCAGTCACTGAGGGGGAAAAGCGGGTGAGCTGTCAGCGAATCTGCGCTTCCAACACAAATACCGGGAGGCCTGTTTGCTGGCGTTTACTGAGACTTGGCTGGATGACAGAGTCCCGGACAGGGAAGTGGAGATGGCCGGCTTTACACTGGTCAGAGCGTACAGTGATCTGATAGTCACACCGAAACATCACGGCTGGCGGTCTGCCTGCTTTCAGGGACCAGTGGTGTAAATGGATCCTGGTAAGAGAGAGACTCTGTACCCCCGACATTGAACTGCTTTCTGTGTCACTGCGACCCTACTGTTCCCCCAATTGTTTGTTACCGTTGTGTACATTCAACCTAAAGCTAATATAACAAAGGCATCAGAGATTATTTATAATCTGTCACAGAAACTGGACTCCATCTCCCCCGACGCAACCAAATTTATTTTAGGGGATTTTAACAACTGTACTTTGCACAAAGTCCTGCGCACATACCACCAGTATGTGAAATGTCACACTAGGAAAAATAAGACTCGACTTGATGTGCTATGGGACAATACCAAATGCGTTCTCTGCCACCACCAGACCTCCCCTGGGGACATCAGACCACAATGTTGTCTACCTCAGGCCAATCTACTGTCGCCTCCTGGAGAGGGAGAAACCCACAGTTACAACTGTCCAGATCTGGAAGGACAACAGTACCACTTGTCTCCAGGGGTGTTTTGACTGTACTGCGTGTGAGGTATTTGGTCTCCAGGGGTGTTTTGACTGTACTGTGTGGAAGGTATTTGGTCACCAGGGGTGTTTTGACTGTACTGTGTGGGAGGTATTTGGTCACCAGGGGTGTTTTGACTGTACTATGTGGGAGGTATTTGGTCTCCAGGGGTGTTTTGACTGTACTATGTGGGAGGTATTTGGTCACCAGGGATGTTTTGACTGTACTGTGTGGGAGGTATTTGAGGACAGCAGCTCTGATCTTGATGAACTCACAGATGTTGTTTAAGACTATGAAAACTTCTTTGTTGAGTCAGTTGTGCCTACTAAAACCTGTAAAATCTTCCCTAACAATAAGCCTTGGGTATCAAAAAAAATCTAAAATCACAACTTAATAGGAAGAAGGCAGTTTATGCTGAGGGTGATAGACAGGCTTTAAGAGATGTACAATGTGAGATAAAAAGACAGATACTGGTGGACAAGGAGGCATACAAGCAAAGGGTGGAGAGGAGCCTCTCCTCAGGAAACTCAAGGGTGGCCTGGCAAGGGATTAAATCCCTGGCTAGTGCCCCCCACATAGGCAGCGGGAAAACCATGCTGACCTTGGGAGACATGAGGACCAGAACATGGCTAATCAACTGAATGTTTTCTTCTCAAGATTTGAATCAGACAATTTGTGTCGGAGGTAAAACAAATGGAAGCATCATTACAAATGTTTGAGAGGGTTGTTGTTAAACAGGCTGATGTTTTGAAGTTGTTCAGGGGATGTAACGCACACAAAAGCCCAGGCCCAGACAAAATAAGTGGACATGTTAAAGCACTGTGCTGAACAATTTGCTGGTGTTTTTACAGACAATTTCCAATCCTCACTCGACCAGCAACACGTGCCAGTATTGTGTAAAAACTCAATTATACCAATTCCTAAAGCTTCTAATCCCTCTGTGCTGAATGACTACCGCCTTGTCAACCTTAGTAATGAAATTAGTAAATTGTCATTCTCAGCATCACCCAGGGGCTCCTCCTCAGCCCAGCAGAGTTGATGATGCCATTCTTACTCTCATCAACATGGTCTACAGACATCTAGAGGGTGCCAAATCCCATGTCAGGGTTTTGTTTGTTGACTTTTCTTCTGCCTTCAACACAATCCAGCCTTACATTCTGGCACAGAGACTCATTCGGGACTTCTCAGACGGAGGGCTGGTTTTGTGGCTGTTGGACTTCCTGAGCCAACGGTCACAGCAGGTCAAAATAGGTCCCCAAGTGTCAGACATACGCAACACCAACACTGGCTCTCCTCAGGGATGCGTTTTGTCCCCACTCCTGTACATCTTGTACACTAATAGTTGTACTAGTTCCCATCCTGACACACCTTGTTAAGTTCGCTGATGACACTGCCTTGATCAGCCTGTTGCATGATGACGAGGAACACCATGGCCGGTCCTAAATGACTTGGTAGAGTGGTGTGACGAATCACATTTGGTCCTCAATACCAATAAGACCAAAGAGATGTGCATAGACTTCAGGAAGTGTACAACACCTACCTCTGCAACATCTATCAGAGGTCAGAATATAGAGATTGTAGAGGAATACAAATATCTGGGTGTCCTCTTGGACAATAAGCTTCAGTTGAGTAAATGTACAGACCTGATCTACAAAAAGAGCCAACAGAGACTGTACTTTCTCAAAAAGCTGGGATCTTTTAATGTAGACTGTACTATATTGACTCTGTTTTACAAATCTTTCATTGAGAGTATTTTAACTTTTTGTATTGTTTGTTGGTTTGGCAATGCCACTGTCAGCCAGAGAAATATGCTGAGAAGGATTATCACCACAGCAAGCAAGGTACTTGGAGTCAAACAGACAGGCCTGGATGAGATCTTTAAGGTCAGGGCCCTCCGCAAGGCTCACATAATAATTTTAGACCAAAGCCACCCCCTGTACCTGGACTTTGAACTACTCCCCTCTGGGCGCAGGTATAGGGCACCCCTCAGCAGGAAAAACACAACTAGACAATCATTTGTGCCAGACAAAAAAAAACTCCCTGTAAAATCAACTCTAACCTGACAAAATGTACACATTATAGCAGTCAAAAGTTGTCCGTTTTGGAATAGAGCAGGCAAATGTAGAAATTTGTTATTTTCGCAAAGCTTGAAGACGCCGGTCAACACAGGTAGGTAATCATTTTTTCGTTCACATCAAATAAAAATGTAAGTAAAATAAAAATAGCAGTGGTTTAATGTTCCTATCCACCCAGTAAGGCCAGCAGGCTGGTCTCTTTTTATTGGTATGTAAGCAAACCAGTGGCAGCAGGTAGCCTAGTGGTTAGAGCGTTGGGCCAGTAACCAAAAGGTTGCTAGATCGAATCCCTGAGCTGACAAGGTAAAAATCTGTCGTTCTGCCCCTGAACAAGGCAATTAACCCACTGTCCCCCGGTCGGCCGTCATTGAAAATAAGAATTTGTTCTTAATTGACTTGCCTAGTTAAATAAAAATGAAATGAATAAATAAAGGTAACTATTATGAAAGTTGTATTGTCAATTTGTTTTGTATTTAAATGTCACTTTAAACGTGTACATGACACTGCAACAATTTCCCCACGGGGACAATAAAGTCAGTAAAGTAATGGCTACATGTTGATTTTCTTGTTAAAATATTGGCTTAGATACTTTTCTGGTTTTTCACTTCCGTCTGTAAAATCAGCTGTTAATATTAAATCAATTCTAATAACTACATTACTTCTGTCATTTGTCATTGTGTATTTTTTACTTGTATTGTTGTGTTATGTTGTATGAGAATGTTGCAACAACCATGGAAATAATGTGTTTTAAGTGAGAAGTAGGCATTGGTCTGAAGCAGAAAGACAATTCACACAATGCCTACGAAACCAATGCTCTACCATTGCTAAGCAATGTAGCTAGCTAATGTTACAGCCTGTACCTTATGCATAGACTCAGTATGCATTGACACCCTCTGTCAATGCAATTTTATTTTTGTCATTATAATACACATTTACGCTGACTGGTTAACAACATCATTGCTTGCTTATACAACCTTTGCGCAGTAAAAATAAAACAATTTTCCAGTACACAACTTTGACCTACTACAGTAGCTATGTTGATCTACTGTACTTCAAACAATGTGTATGCAGGTTGCTTACGATTCAAACCTTCTCAAACAGCCTAATTCATACTGTTAGAGGAGGTGCTTCCACAATAATGTGATTTGCACTGCATCTAGGGCTTTGGAGGTTACAGAAATCAGGAATGCAGACAGGCTCTATAGACCTCTATATACAGTGCATTCAGAAAGTACTCAGACCCCTTGACCTTTTCCACATTTTGTTACATCACAGCCTTATTCCTTTAGGTGCCTTTTGGCAAACTCCAAGTGGGCTGTCATGTGCCTTTTACTGAAGAATGGCTTCCGTCTGGTCACTCTACCATAAAGGCCTGATTGGTGGAGTGCTGCAGAGATGGTTGTCCTTCTGGAAGATTCTCCCATCTCCACAGAGGAACTCGGGAGCTCTGTCAGAGTGACCATTGGGTTCCTTGGAGTGTGAAGGTGAACAGAAAGGCTCTGGAGCAACGAACCGCCCTTGCTGTCTCTGCCTGGCCGGTTCCCCTCTCTCCACTGGGATTCTCTGCCTCTAACCCTATTACAGGGGCTGAGTCACTGGCTTACTGGTGCTCTTCCATGCCGTCCCTAGGAGGGGTGCGTCATTTGAGTGGGTTGAGTCACTGTCGTGATCTTCCTGTCTGGGTTGGCGCCCTCCCTTGGGTTGTGCCGTGGCGGAGATCTTTGTGGGCTATACTCGGCCTTGTCTCAGGATGGTAAATTGGTGGTTGAAGATATCCCTCTAGTGGTGTGGGGGCTGTGCTTTGGCAAAGTGGGTGGGGTTATATCCTGCCTGTTTGGCCCTGTCCGGGGGTATCACCGGATGGGGCCACAATGTCTCCTGACCCCTCCTGTCTCAGCCTCCAGTATTTATGCTGCAGTAGTTTATGTGTCTGGAGTACTTCTCCTGTCTTATCCGGTGTCCTGTGTGAATTTAAGTATGCTCTCTCTAATTCTCTCTTTCTTTCTCTCGGAGGACCTGAGCACTAGGACCATGCCTCAGGACTACCTGGCATGATGACTCCTTGCTGTCCCCAGTCCACCTGGCTTTGCTGCTGCTCCAGTTTCAACTGTTCTGCCTGCGGCTATGGAACCCTGACCTGTTCACAGGACGTGCTACCTGTCCCAGACCTGCTGTTTTCAACTCTCTAGAGACAGCAGGAGCGGTAGAGATACTCTGAATGATCGGCTATGAAAAGCCAACTGACATTTACTCCTGAGGTGCTGACTTGTTGCACCCTCGACAACTACTGTGATTATTATTTTTTGACCATGCTGGTCATTTATGAACATTAGAACATCTTGGCAATGTTCTGTTATAATCTCCACCCGGCACAGCCAGAAGAGGACTGGCCACCCCTCATAGCCTGGTTCCTCTCGAGGTTTCTTCCTAGGTTTTGGCCTTTCTAGGGAGTTTTTCCTAGCCACCGTGCTTCTACACCTGCATTGCTTGCTGTTTGGGGTTTTAGGCTGGGTTTCTGTACAGCACTTTGAGATATCAGCTGATGTAAGAAGGGCTATATAAATAAATTTGATTTGTCACCCTCCTGACCAAGGCCCTTCTCCCCCGATTGCTCAGTTTGGCCGGGCAGCCAGCTCTAGGAAGAGTCTTGGTGGTTCCAAACTTCTTCCATTTAAGAATGATGGATGCCACTGTGTTCTTGGAGACCTTCAATGCTGCAGAAATGTTTTGGTACCCTTCCCCAGATCTGTGCCTTGACACTATCCTAACTCGGAGCTTACAGACAATTCCTTTGTCCTCATGGCTTGTTTTTTTGCTCTGACATGCACTATCAACTCTGGGACCTTATATAGACAGGTGTGTGCCTTTCCAAATCAAGTCCAATCAACTGAATTTACCATAGTTAGAAACACCTCAAGGGTGATCGATGTACCTGAGTTCAATTTCGAGTCTCATAGCAAAAGGTCTGAATATTTACATAAATAAGGTATCTGTTTTTGAAAATTTTATATAAATGTGCAATAATGTCTAAAAACCTATTCTCGCTTTGTCATTATGGGGTATTGTGTGTAGATTAATAAGGGAAAAAATGTATTTAATCTATTTTAGAATAAGACTAACAAAACGTGGTAAAAGTCAAGGGGTCTGAATACTTTCCGAATGCACTGTATATGCATATTAGAGCTTATGATTACGCATTGGCCTATATATGAGCCCAAGCCCCCCAAAAATCCTGAATTATAATGATTGTGCCATTATACAAAATATAGCCTACCGCATATTACACATGGCAGAAAAACATACAAATAAATACTGATTTAAGATATCTTTGGTACATAATTGGTCTAGCCTAAATTAAATAAATGCAGCGTTACCCTACAATTATAGAGAATTTGTATTTGATTTTGAATAGGCTAGTAATATATTTAAAAAAATGTTTTCATAATTAATAGGCATTACATTACCATTCGCTACAGAATCTCACCACCGTGCGTTTATCTCCTCCCCTCTCTCCTTCATTCCTTTCTCCAGCATGCAGAGGGGCTGTCAACCGTTTAATTAAATAAGTTGCATTGTGAAAACATGTCACTATCGATGTTCCCGAACAGTTTTCACTTGGTTTCCCAAATTAAGCATACTGTAGCTGCAGGAACAGGGTTGGAGAGGCCATGACATACAGAGTTTGGGCGGAATATCACCTGTCAAGGCAAAATAACCGGAGTAGCCTACCTGACATGAGTGAAATGAACCAGCGGAAAAGTGGCAAGCTTTTTTTGTGACTTTCTCAAATGATCAATAGCCTATAGTCACATGCAGCCCATATATCTTTTGATTTCTAAGACATTCTATGGTTTATATCATTCACAACTAAAGTTGCCAAATAACTCTAAATCTAGTGTATAGGACCTGTTCAAATGATCACTTTTATGCTCAACATAGCCATAGCATCCTATGACGGTGCCACATTGAAAGTGACTGAGCTCTTCAGAAAGGCCGTTCTACTGACAATATTTGTCTATGGAGATTGCATGGCTATGTGCTCCATTTCACACAACTGTCAGCAAAGGGTGTGGCTGAAATAGCCAAATCCACTCATTCATCGGGTGTCCACATACACTATATATACAAAAGTATCTTGTCTGCTAAATGAACAAACCTACAGCCTATGGCATGGCTCACAGCCAGATAACATACAGTAGGCTAACTCATGTTCTGTTCTTCTGAAATACATTTTCTTCATATCATCATGTTTCTTTAGACCTGCCTAGAACAAATCATGGATTTACTGTGATGGTGTATATTGAATTGATTTATTATACGTTTTTTAAAATGTAGATGTTCCAAAGGTGTGCATCGGCGTCATGTTTGCATGGATACCTGGAAATGTTAAACGTGTTGATGTTAATTAACAGTAAATTACCGTGAGACAGGCAGCTTTTGCATGACAACCAGCTAACAAGATTTTATGACCGCCACAGCCCTAGATGTGGTACAAATCACATTATTGTGGGAGCACCTCAACACATAGGCTTGGTCGCTAACTCTACATATAACACCTACTGATTATAGCCATGTATTAATACACTGCTCCAAAAAATAAAGGGAACACTTAAACAACACAATGTAACTCCAAGTCAATCACACTTCTGTGAAATCAAACTGTCCACTTAGGAAGCAACACTGATTGACAATAAATTTCACATGCTGTTGTGCAAATGGAATAGACAAAAGGTGGAAATTATAGGCAATTAGCAAGACACCCCCAAAAAATGAGTGGTTCTGCAGGTGGTGACCACAGACCACTTCTCAGTTCCTATGCTTCCTGGCTGATGTTTTGGTCACTTTTGAATGCTGGCGGTGCTTTCACTCTAGTGGTAGCATGAGACGGAGTCTACAACCCACACAAGTGGCTCAGGTAGTGCAGCTCATCCAGGATGGCACATCAATGCGAGCTGTGGCAAGAAGGTTTGCTGTGTCTGTCAGCGTAGTGTCCAGAGCATGTAGGCGCTACCAGGAGACAGGCCAGTACATCAGGAGACGTGGAGGAGGCCAAAAAACATTTGTGAAAAACTGAACAGAGAGACAACACAGACTGAAAATCTGCCAAAGAGCTGGACTCGTGTTTGTGTGAGTGAGTTATACTACATTATGCCAAATGTAGACTTAATAACATAGACATTTCGATTTTATAAAAGTGGCCTTTTGTAATTCTCACCTTCACTGTAAGAAAAATGGCAGAAAAGGAAATTGGAATGGAATGCTGGGAAATTCACGTAGTCGGTTACGACAGAAACGCATAATCAAAACATGTATTTATTTGTATCTAACTATTTAACTGTCACTTTATTGCATTCTCGTGCGTTTCACACAACATAATAATCAAAGTAGATAAGAATTTGTCATTTTTTGAAAACAATAATCAAATGTTGTGCGTTACCAGGGTAACCGGGGTAAACTACCAAGTGTGCTGCTAGACTAGCTAAACTATGCTCTAGTTAAACTACTGGCCTTTTATTGTGCATAAATATAGCTAGTAAACTTCAACACGTTCCGTGAAGACACGTAAGAAATATACCTAGCTACGAATCTGTTGATTGTGTTATTGAGCATTTTGCCCAGGATATTTTCTAACACAAAAATGGCACAGTTAGAAAACGGTATCGTTAGTAGCTAGCTAGATAGGCGATGTTGTAAATTGCTTGGCTAATTTCGCTCGAATTCAGTGTTCACAGACCATCAGGATGTCGGTTCCTTTGTCTGGGGTAGAGCTGCTCAGAGTGTGTACAGTGCTCCAGGACTGTGAGGCACAGCTGTCAGTGCTGGGTCACATCATGCCCGACACCTACAGGGGTCGTCCAGAAGCTGATAAGGTATTATCTGATTATCCTCAGCTAACATTATACGCGGAGCTAATGTCAATTGGCTTTTTCAAGCGATGATGCGTCTTTAGCAAATTAATGGTATGCTTGCTATCTAAGCTGTAATTTTCTCCTATTCAGCCCGTATTCATATGTTTTTGTGGAAGTTTGTGTCAGCCGACATTGGACAGGTCCTTGAACAGCAGAAAGGGGCAGTGCAGAACCTGAAAGCAGCCCGTCAGTTTGAGAGAGAGTCTGGGAGACTGTCAGATGCCACCCATGAGCTGCACAGATCCCAGAAGGAACTGAACCGCACGCTAGAGGAGGACCCACTGTCCCCTGACAACCTGGCCAAGGTGCAGAGAGACAGGTGGGTTCCAGATAGCTCTTGTTCGGGGCTTTAGTGCACGTTCCGACTTGGACCAGAGCTAGGTTCCAGACAATTTAATAAAATAGAAGCCCACAACTCTGTGCTTCAAACAGAGATGTATTATGATTTATTATGCACACGAGACAACTTTTCATTGGGATCTTTTTCAGGTTAACCACTGAACTAAACACATTGCCATTGTTTACATTTGTCAAACATTTCCAAGGTGCAGAGCAGACTGTATTAACTGTGAATCCAAAAAGTACCCTGTATGCCATCTACCTCATACATAACGATCATGCTCTCTCTCTCTCTCTCTGTCTTCCTGGCATACAGTCAGTTTGTGGGTCACGTGATTGCTGATGTGTTGGCAGAGCTGCAAGAGAAAGGGACCTTTCACAGCTTGCTTTTCGCTGTGGAAGAAGAGAAAAGAAGGAAGGCCAACCTCCAGGACATAATAATCAGGTCAGGTTATGGTCAATATGAATATGTAGGCTAATAATTCATTGTCTGTGCAGGCAATAGTCAAATTCTTTCAAATCCCACACAAAGAGGAGGCTGCTGAGGGGAGGGTGGCTTGTAATAATATCTGGAATGTTGTAAATGGAATGGTATCAAATGCATGGATGTGTATGATACCGTTCCAGCCATTTCTATGAGCCTGTTTTATTTTGATTGAAAACAGAGCTATAATTTGTCTTTGCTTATTATAGGACTTGCATACAGTGTCTGCCTTAAAATTCAATCTAAAAAGGGATTACATTTGATGTTTTTTCCGATAGATCTACACAACCTACTCCACATTTTCAAAGTGAAAGAAAGTTATAGAACATTTTCCCAAAAAATAAATATGTAGTGAGGGCCAGCCAGCGAGAGCATAGCAAACATGTCGCAGTGGTGGGTAGTATATGGGGCTTTGGTGACAAAACGGATGGCACTGTGATAGACTACATCCAGTTTGCTGAGTGTTGGAGGCTATTTTGTAAATGACATTGCCGAAGTCAAGGATCGGTAGGATAGTTAGTTTTACGAGGGTATGTTTGGCAGCATAAGTGAAGGAGACTTTGTTGCGAAATAGGAAGCCTATTCCAGATTTAATTTTGGATTGGAGATGCTTAATGTGAGTCTGGAAGGAGAGTTTACAGTCTAACCAGACACCTGGTATTTGTAATTGTCCACATATTCTAGGTCAGAACCGTCCAGAGTAGTGATGCTAGTCGGGCGGGAGGGTGCGGGCAGAAATCGGTTCAAGAGCATGCATTTAGTTTTACTAGCATTTAAAAGCAGTTGGAGGCCACGGAAGGAGTGTTGTATGGCTTTGAAGCTCGTTTGGAGGTTTGTTAGCACAATGTCCAAAGAAGGGCCAGATGTATACAAAATGGTGTCGTCTGCGTAGAGGTGGATCAGAGAATCACCAGCAGCAAGAGCGACGTCATTGATATATACAGAGAAAAGAGTAGGCCCGAGAACTGAACCCTGTGCCACCCCCATAGAGACTGCCAGAGGTCTGGACAACAGGCCCTCCAATTTGACACACTGAACTCTATCAGAGAAATAGTTGGTGAACCAAGCGAGGCAGTCATTTGAGAAACCAAGTCTATTGAGTCTGCCGATAAGAATGCGGTGATTGACAGAGTCGACAGCCTTGGCCAGGTCAATGAAGACGGCTGCACAGTACTGTCTTTTTTCGATGGCGGTTATGATATCTTTTAGGACCTTGAGCGTGGCTGAGGTGCACCCATGACCAGCTCGGAAACCAGATTGCATAGTGGAGAAGGTATGGTGGGATTTGAAATGGTCAGTGATCTGTTTATTAACTTGGCTTTTGAAGATTTTAGAAAGGCAGGGCAGGATGGATATAGGTCTATAACAGTTTGGGTCTAGAGTGTCTCCCCCTTTGAAGAGTGGGATGACCGTGGCAGCTTTCCAATCTTTGGGGATCTCAGACGATACGAGAGGTTGACTAGGCTAGTAATAGGAGTTGCAACAATTTCGGCAGATCATTTTAGAAAGAGAGGGTGCAGATTGTCTAGCCCAGCTGATTTGTAGGGATCCAGATTTTGCAGCTCTTACAGAACATCAGCTGTCTGTATTTGGGTGGGGGAGGCGGCGAGGGGGGGGGGGGGGGGGGCTTGGGCAAGTTGCTGCAGGGGGTGCTGAGATGTTGGCCGGAGTAGGGGTAGCCAGGTGGAAAGCATGGCCAGCAGTAGAAAAATCCTTATTGAAACTATCGATTATCGGAGATTTAACGGTGGTGACAGTGTTTCCTATCCTCAGTGAAGTGGGCAGCTGGGAGGAGGTGCTCTTATTCTCAATGGACTTAAGTGTCCCAAAACTTTTTGGAATTAGTGCTACAGGATGCACATTTCTGGTCAAGGGCAGTCAAGTCTGGGGTGAACCAAGGGCTATATCTGTTTTTAGTTCTACATTTTTTGAATGGGGCATGCATATTTAAGATGGTGAGTAAAGAACTTTTGAAGAGCAACCAGGCATCCTCTACTGACAGGATGAGGTCAATATCCTTCCAGGATACGCGGGCCAGGTTGATTAGAAAGGCCTGCTCGCTGAAGTGTTTTAGGGAGCGTTTGACAGTGATGAGGGGTGGTCGTTTGACCGTGGACCCATTACGCACGCAGGCAATGAGGCAGTGATCACTGAGATCCTGGTTGAAGACAGCAGAGGTATTTAGAGGGTAAGTTGGTCAGGATGATATCTAAGAGGTTGGTTACGGATTTAGTGTTGTATCTGGTAGGTTCCTTGATAATTTGTGTGAGATTGAGGGCATCTAGCTTAGATTGTAGGACGGCCGGGGTGTTAAGCATGTCCCAGTTTAGGTCACCTAACAGTACGAACTCTGAAGATAGATGGGGGCGATGAATTCACATATGGTGTCCAGGGCACAGCTGGGGGCTGAAGGGGTCTATAACAAGCGGTAACGGTGAGATTTATGCTTTTCACTACCGGGAATGGTTACGGTGGAAACCAATCTTTTAAAATCGATCGATGACAAACTGCATACCGTAATTTCCGGACTATAAGCCGCTACTTTTTTCCCACGCTATGAACCTTGCGCTTTATACAATGACGTGGCTAATTTATGGATTTTTCCCGCTTTCACAAATTCATGCCGCCAAAAAACTGAGCACCGTCACATAATGTGACGTAAATCGAGCGCGCTCAAACTTTCCATCATTCTGATTACGGTAGTCATTTTGTCACCCTCATCATGGCAAAGACACGGAGAAATGCATATGATGCAGCTTTCAATTTGAAGGCGATCGATCTGGCTGTTGGAAAAGGAAATAGAGCTGCTGCACGGGAGCTTGGCCTTAATGAGTCGATGATAAGACGTTGGAAACAGCAGCGTGAGAAACTGACTTAGTGCAAAAAGACAACAAAAGCTTTCAGAGGAAAGAAAAGCAGATGGCCCGAACTAGAAAATGAGGCTTGGATGACAAGTGGGGAGAAATCCTTCACTAAAACGGGCCGCATGCGAAGAGCGACTTATGGTCAAGTCTGCCAGTGGGTCCTGACAGCGTGGAGCTGCTGCGTATTGAAGAGGGCAGCATGAGCTCAGCGGGGAATTTGCCTCCGGATGAAAGTGAGGAGAGCGACAATGAAAACGATCCAACATCGGATGAAGCAATTCTGAGGCTATTCAACTCCGACACCAAAGGAGATGACTTCAGTGGTTTCAGTGCACAGGAGGAAGATAGTGACCAAGGACTTTCTTGGTAGGCTACTGTTTACTGCTATTTAAAAAAAAAAAAAATGTTACAAGCCTGTTTCGTTAAAGCCTATTTATTTTTGTTACAAGCCGTGTTTCGTTAAAGCCTATTTATTTTTGTTACAACCCGTGTTTCGTTTAAAGGCTGTGTAAAGTTCATTTGTTTCAATGTACCGGTAGGCACCTGCGGCTTATAGACACGTGCGGCTTATTTATGTACAAAATACTTCTTTTTTTTTAATTCAGTGGGTGCGGCTTATATTCAGGTGCGCTTAATAGTCCAGCAATTACGGTACTTGAATTAGTTAGGAAATATATAAAGGAGTTGAAGGCGAGCCTCGAGACGAGTGACGAAAAAGCTGCGACAATGGAGAAAGAAACAAACAAGCTTAAAGGGACAGTCAATAAGATTGAAATGGACGTTAAATGAACTTAAAGGAGAACATCTTTCTGAGAGAAGCCTTACTTGACATACAGAATAGATCTATGAGAGAAAATATGGTACTTACTGCTATCCAAGAAAAAGGAGAAGTTCCTGAAAATGTGGTGAAGGAATTCCTTCTTACAGCGCTTCAGAACCCACGCGAAGCTGTTGACAAAATCCAACTTGAACGTGTACACTGTTTCGGACAGAGAGGACCCGAGATATGAGCGCCCAATCTTTGCCAAATTTGCTTTCTTTAAAGATAAAATAATGGTTGAAAGCCTGGGTAAAAGACTCACTGGCATGAAAATAGACATGAATGATAAGTTCCTTCCAGGATACGCGGGCCAGGTTGATTAGAAAGGCCTGCTCGCTGAAGTGTTTTAGGGAGCGTTTGACAGTGATGAGGGGTGGTCGTTTGACCGTGGACCCATTACGCACGCAGGCAATGAGGCAGTGATCACTGAGATCCTGGTTGAAGACAGCAGAGGTATTTAGAGGGTAAGTTGGTCAGGATGATATCTAAGAGGTTGGTTACGGATTTAGTGTTGTATCTGGTAGGTTCCTTGATAATTTGTGTGAGATTGAGGGCATCTAGCTTAGATTGTAGGATGGCCGGGGTGTTAAGCATGTCCCAGTTTAGGTCACCTAACAGTACGAACTCTGAAGATAGATGGGGGCGATGAATTCACATATGGTGTCCAGGGCACAGCTGGGGGCTGAAGGGGTCTATAACAAGCGGTAACGGTGAGAGACTTGTTTCTGGAAAGGTGGATTTTCAAAAGTATAAGCTCGAATTGTTTAGGCACAGACCTGGATAGTATGACAGAACTCTGCAGGCTCTCTCTGCAGTAGATTGCAACTCCGCCACCTTTGGCACTTCTACCTTGTCGGAAACTGTTATAGTTAGGGATGGAAATTTCAGGATTTTTGGTGGCCTTCCTAAGCTAGGATTATGACACAGCTAGGGCATCCGGGTTGGCGGAGTGTGCTAAAGCAGTGAATAAAACAAACTTAGGGAGGATGTTTCTAATGTTAACATGCATGAAACCAAGTCAACAAATGAGAGCGCATGGGGATTGGGAGTGATGCTGGGGGCTGCAGGGCCTGGGTTAACTTCTACATCACCAGAGGAACAGAGGAGGAGTAGGATAAGTGTACGCCTAAAGGCTAAAAGAACTGGTCGTCTAGTGTGTTTGGAACAGAGAGTAAAAGGAGCAGATTTCTGGCCGCGGAAGAATAGATTCAATGCATAATGTACAGACAAGGGTATGGTAGGATGTGAGTACAGTGGAGGTACACCTAGGCATTGAGTGACGATCAGAGAGGTTTTGTTCTTAGAGGCACCATTTAAGCCAGGTGAGGTCACCGCATGTGTGAGGGGTGGAACAAAAGGGCTAGCTAAGGCATATTGAGCAGAGCTGGAGGCTCTACAGTGAAATAAGACAATAATCACTAACCAACATAATGACATTAGGGAGAGGCATGTGTAGCCGAGTGATCATAGGGTCCATTGAGTAAGTTGGCGAGCTGAAGACACGGCAATTCAGACAGCTAGCAGGCCGGGGCTAGCAGGCTAGCAGATGGGCCTCAGGGGGACGTCGCAACGGAAGAGCCTGTAGAAACCCCCTCGGACGGTTACGTCGGCAGACCAGTTGTAATGGATCAGCGTGGATCCGTGTCGGCAGTAAAGGGGTCCAGGCCAAATTGCAAAAGAGGTATTGTAGCCCAGGAATTGACTGATGGATCTCTGCGGCTAGCCAGGTGATGGGCCTAGCTCGAGGCTAGCTCCAGGCTAACTGGTGCTTGCTTCGGGACATAAACGTTAGCCAGTTTTAGCCACTCGGATAGCAGCTAGCTAGCTGCGATGATCCGGTGTAAAGTTTCAGAGCTTGCGGTAGGAATCCGGAGATATCGTGGAGAAAAATCAGTCCGATATGCTCTGGGTTGATATCGCGCTGTGCAGACTGGCAGGATTTGATCGGGCTGAGGCCGACGTAAATCTTAAATACTTGGTGGAAGCACCTTTAGCAGACATTACAGCTGTGAATTCTACCAACTTTGCACAACTCTTAGGGCAAAATATATCCATTGTTTTTGTCAAAATTGCGAAAGTTCATTACATTTGGTTGGGGATCATTGACGGAAAGCGATATTTAAACCTCGTCTCTGATTTTTTTAAAGCAGATTTAAGTCAGGACTGAGACTAGACCACTCAGGAACAGTCAACACCTCTTGGAAAGCCCTTCTGGTGTCTTTTGCATAAAAATGTGTGTAGTTGTTCACAGAAGACTGAGGTGGGTTTCTCTGTAACTTTTTAACTGGGCTTTTCTTCTTTCATATTTATTTTGATCCTAACAAACTCCTCAGTTCCTGCCGGTGACAAGCATACCCATAACATGATCCCAATACTTGGAAATACAAAGAGATCAACAACATTGCATTCACTCCATATTCCTGGCCTGTATGACAAAGTGAAAAGAAATAGCCGGTGTTAAAAAAAAATCCACTAGATGGGAACGGAGGTAAGATGGCAGACTCTACACAGCGGTGCAGATTGCCTCAAGATAGAATCATAATATTCAATATCTGTAAGACTAAATATTAGAACTTTACATACTCGTGGGTAATAACCTTCAATCTGGATAACACAAAACAACTCATCAGGCTTAAGAAATGTATCGACAAATATTACAACAACAAGCAACACCAAACATGACAGAGTAAACAAGGAGAACCAATCTCCAAAAGAAAATGAGACTGACGGACACAGACGATTTATGCTTTTCACTACCGGGAATGGTTACGGTGGAAACCAATCTTTTAAAATCGATCGATGACAAACTGCATACCGTAATTTCCGGACTATAAGCCGCTACTTTTTTCCCACGCTATGAACCTTGCGCTTTATACAATGACGCGGCTAATTTATGGATTTTTCCCGCTTTCACAAATTCATGCCGCCAAAAAACTGAGCACCGTCACATAATGTGACGTAAATCGAGCGCGCTCAAACTTTCCATCATTCTGATTACGGTAGTCATTTTGTCACCCTCATCATGGCAAAGACACGGAGAAATGCATATGATGCAGCTTTCAATTTGAAGGCGATCGATCTGGCTGTTGGAAAAGGAAATAGAGCTGCTGCACGGGAGCTTGGCCTTAATGAGTCGATGATAAGACGTTGGAAACAGCAGCGTGAGAAACTGACTTAGTGCAAAAAGACAACAAAAGCTTTCAGAGGAAAGAAAAGCAGATGGCCCGAACTAGAAAATGAGGCTTGGATGACAAGTGGGGAGAAATCCTTCACTAAAACGGGCCGCATGCGAAGAGCGACTTATGGTCAAGTCTGCCAGTGGGTCCTGACAGCGTGGAGCTGCTGCGTATTGAAGAGGGCAGCATGAGCTCAGCGGGGAATTTGCCTCCGGATGAAAGTGAGGAGAGCGACAATGAAAACGATCCAACATCGGATGAAGCAATTCTGAGGCTATTCAACTCCGACACCAAAGGAGATGACTTCAGTGGTTTCAGTGCACAGGAGGAAGATAGTGACCAAGGACTTTCTTGGTAGGCTACTGTTTACTGCTATTTAAAAAAAAAAAAAATGTTACAAGCCTGTTTCGTTAAAGCCTATTTATTTTTGTTACAAGCCGTGTTTCGTTAAAGCCTATTTATTTTTGTTACAACCCGTGTTTCGTTTAAAGGCTGTGTAAAGTTCATTTGTTTCAATGTACCGGTAGGCACCTGCGGCTTATAGACACGTGCGGCTTATTTATGTACAAAATACTTCTTTTTTTTTAATTCAGTGGGTGCGGCTTATATTCAGGTGCGCTTAATAGTCCAGCAATTACGGTACTTGAATTAGTTAGGAAATATATAAAGGAGTTGAAGGCGAGCCTCGAGACGAGTGACGAAAAAGCTGCGACAATGGAGAAAGAAACAAACAAGCTTAAAGGGACAGTCAATAAGATTGAAATGGACGTTAAATGAACTTAAAGGAGAACATCTTTCTGAGAGAAGCCTTACTTGACATACAGAATAGATCTATGAGAGAAAATATGGTACTTACTGCTATCCAAGAAAAAGGAGAAGTTCCTGAAAATGTGGTGAAGGAATTCCTTCTTACAGCGCTTCAGAACCCACGCGAAGCTGTTGACAAAATCCAACTTGAACGTGTACACTGTTTCGGACAGAGAGGACCCGAGATATGAGCGCCCAATCTTTGCCAAATTTGCTTTCTTTAAAGATAAAATAATGGTTGAAAGCCTGGGTAAAAGACTCACTGGCATGAAAATAGACATGAATGATAAGTTCCGAAGGAAATTGCAGAACGGCGCAAAGCTCTGTACCCAATCTTCAAGGAGAAGATATTAAAAAGGAAAAGTGTAGCTCTCGTAGTCTATAAACTGTATATTGATAACCAAATGTTCCGAGACACAGACTACTCCATGGCTATTCTAAATATTACAAAGTTCCCATAGAGGATTCTAATAATGGAACACTCAATATTAGCCATGGTCGGGATTGTAATTTAAAAAAATATCTAGAAAAGCAATAAAATACAACAATTTAAATAAATATACTACAACTACACTATACAATTCTAGGTAGGGAATGTTGGAAAAATAATTAGTATTAGACTTTCCATTTATTGTATTTTATGAATTGATAAGATAGCATTGAAGAAAGGATAATTAACTAAATTGTACATCTTAAAATACAAGGAACTGGAACACAAAAGTACTGAATCAACATGGAAGAGATAAAACACAGAGGACACAGTATGTGGGTATGTGCAGGAGTATTGTGATGGAAGGTGGGGTGTGTGTTTTTGTGTTTGAAAAAGTGTGGAGTTGAGTCAGTGAAAAAGGATAGTGGTTGCAAATCCCAGAGCCCATGTGTGCTTGTGAGCAGGGGTTATGAGAGCTTTCAATTTTGTGCAGATGTGGGATATACATTTTAAAATATATCATACATGTAGTTGATTTATTTATTGGCCTATCCCCAACCCTATACCTGAGCGACCCATACGCTAAGGAGAAGTCCTTATCTGTTTTATGGACCTACCGTAAGTAGCCTATACGCAGCCAAATCAGAAAGATGAATGTGGTCTGAGACCTACTAAAGCAGCACCACACACTCAAGATTCTGAGCCTGCCTGGCAGGGTTGGTCCTACAAAGCCAAATCCCCCTGATGGGAGAGCATAATATACAAGGAAATTCTCAAAGCTGCTAATGAGAACCTTGAAGACCTTGTACCTAACTGGTGGAGATTCCAGTGGGGTGTCCCCACCCAGGCAGTGGCAGTGCTGGCAACACTAGCTGCAGTAACCAATGGGGAGGGGGTCACACTCGGACAATCAGAGAGGGGGCATATTATTGTGGCCCTGGTGGCAAAGGTCTGACAACACAGAGATGCTTGGGAATATGGTCACAACGGGGGACCGTTGGGGTGTAGCTGAGTTTCATCAGCTAGGACGTGACAATGGTTAATCAAATCTCCCTATTATTGCTACGTTTTGCATGCCTTCTCAAACAGCTTCAACTGTATATCAAGTTCTTTCTTGAGTTGGGCTCAGTGATGGAACAACTGAATAGTGGGGAACAATTGGAGGTTTACTTAGTAGCAATGCAAATATCATGGTATAGCTATATGGACACTCAATCACTATGGTACTTTTAAATGGTGAGTTTACAAACATATATTATGATAAATAGATTTGAAACTTGTATCTCAATATGGTAAATGGTGAAATAAGTATAGCCAGTTATAATGAATGGCTTAGCAGATAATAAGAAAAGACGATCAGTATTTACCTGGCTAAAAGAGAAGAAGTTTAATATATATTGTTTACAGGAAACTCATTCAACTATTTTAGATGAAGTTGTGTGGAAAAATGACTAGGGAGGCGAAATATATTTCTCCCATGGGCAAAGAAACTCGAAAGGGGTAATGATATTAATTAACAGTAATTTTGATCCGAATGTGCAAATTGTCCAAACAGATCATCAAGGTAGATGGGTGAATGTAAATACACTGCTCAAAAAAATAAAGGGAACACTAAAATAACACATCCTAGATCTGAATGAATGAAATATTCTTATTAAATACTTTTTTCTTTACATAGTTGAATGTGCTGACAACAAAATCACACAAAAATGATCAATGGAAATCAAATTTATCAACCCATGGAGGTCTGGATTTGGAGTCACACTCTCAAAATTAAAGTGGAAAACCACACTACAGGCTGATCCAACTTTGATGTAATGTCCTTAAAACAAGTCAAAATGAGGCTCAGTAGTGTGTGTGGCCTCCACGTGCCTGTATGACCTCCCTACAACGCCTGGGCATGCTCCTGATGAGGTGGCGGATGGTCTCCTGAGGGATCTCCTCCCAGACCTGGACTAAAGCATCCGCCAACTCCTGGACAGTCTGTGGTGCAACGTGGCGTTGGTGGATGGAGCGAGACATGATGTCCCAGATGTGCTCAATTGGATTCAGGTCTGGGGAACGGGCGGGCCAGTCCATAGCATCAATGCCTTCCTCTTGCAATAACTGCTGACACACTCCAGCCACATGAGGTCTAGCATTGTCTTGCATTAGGAGGAACCCAGGGCCAACCGCACCAGCATATGGTCTCACAAGGGGTCTGAGGATCTCATCTCGGTACCTAATGGCAATCAGGCTACCTCTGGCGAGCACATGGAGGGCTGTGCGGCCCCCAAAGAAATGCCACCCCACACCATGACTGACCCACCGCCAAATCGGTTATGCTGGAGGATGTTGCAGGCAGCAGAACGTTCTCCACGGCGTCTCCAGACTCTGTCACGTCTGTCACGTGCTCAGTGTGAACCTGCTTTCATCTGTGAAGAGCACAGGGCACCAGTGGCGAATTTGCCAATCCTGGTGTTCTCTGGCAAATGCCAAACGTCCTGCACGGTGTTGGGCTGTAAGCAAAACCCCCACCTGTGGACGTCGGGCCCTCATACCACCCTCATGGAGTCTGTTTCTGACCTGTTTTGAGCAGACACATGCACATTTGTGGCCTGCTGGAGGTCATTTTGCAGGGCTCTGGCAGTGCTCCACCTGCTCCTCCTTGCACAAAGGCGGAGGTAGCGGTCCTGCTGCTGGGTTGTTGCCCTCCTACGGCCTCCTCCACGTCTCCTGATGTACTGGCCTGTCTCCTGGTAGCGCCTCCATGCTCTGGACACTACGCTGACAGACACAGCAAACCTTCTTGCCACAGCTCGCATTAATGTGCCATCCTGGATGAGCTGCACTACCTGAGCCACTTGTGTGGGTTGTAGACTCCGTCTCATGCTACCACTAGAGTGAAAGCACCGCCAGCATTCAAAAGTGACCAAAACATCAGCCAGGAAGCATAGGAACTGAGAAGTGGTCTGTGGTCACCACCTGCAGAACCACTCCTTTATTGGGGGTGTCTTGCTAATTGCCTATAATTTCCACCTTTTGTCTATTCCATTTGCACAACAGCATGTGAAATTTATTGTCAATCAGTGTTGCTTCCTAAGTGGACAGTTTGATTTCACAGAAGTGTGATTGACTTGGAGTTACATTGTGTTGTTTAAGTGTTCCCTTTATTTTTTTGAGCAGTGTATGTTATTGGACCATAAACAGATATGGCTCATTAACCTTTACGGACCAAATTATGATGATCCACGCTTCTTTGAAAATATATATAATAGTTTATCAACCATACAAGCTATACAAGACTGTATTATCATGGTGGGAGATTATATTACGGTTTTAAATACCGCTATGGACCGTAAAGGAAATGACACTACAAACTATCCCCTTCATACACTTAAGGAAATCCCGAATATCATGGATATATTGGAACTAGTGGATATATGGAGGCTTAAATATCCTGACCTAGTGAGATATACATGGCAGAGGCTCAATCAATTTAGTCGTCTTGACTACTTTCTCTCTGGCACCAAAAGTTAGTGTTGATAGGGGACAGATTGCAGTCGGAGCATCAAATAATTGGCATATATATTACTCTTACAGAATTTCCACGTGGGCGAGGATATTGAAAATGTAGTTAAAGCCTAATGGATGACAACTTGTTTTTAACTAGGACAGAAGTATTTATAACTGACTATTTCCGACAAAACATACAGTGGGGCAAAAAAGTATTTAGTCAGCCACCAATTGTGCAAGTTCTCCCACTTAAAAAGATGAGAGAGGCCTGTAATTTTCATCATAGGTACACTTCAACTATGACAGACAAAATGAGAAAAAAAATCCAGAAAATCACATTGTAGGATTTTTAATGAATTTATTTGCAAATTATGGTGGAAAATAAGTATTTGGTCAATAACAAAATCTCAGTACTTTGTTATATACCCTTTGTTGGCAATGACAGAGGTCAAACGTTTTCTGTAAGTCTTCACAAGGTTTTCACACACTGTTGCTGGTATTTTGGCCCATTCCTCCATGCAGATCTCCTCTAGAGCAGTGATGTTTTGGGGCTGTTGCTGGGCAACACGGACTTTCAACTCCCTCCAAAGAATTTCTATGGGGTTGAGATCTGGAGACTGGCTAGGCCACTCCAGGACCTTGAAATGCTTCTTACGAAGCCACTCCTTCGTTGCCCGGGCGGTGTGTTTGGGATCATTGTCATGCTGAAAGACCCAGCCACGTTTCATCTTCAATTCCCTTGCTGATGGAAGGAGGTTTTCACTCAAAATCTCACGATACATGGCCCCATTCATTCTTTCCTTACACGGATCAGTCGTCCTGGTCCCTTTGCAGAAAAACAGCCCCAAAGCATGATGTTTCCACCCCTATGCTTCACAGTAGGTATGGTGTTCTTTGGATGCAACTCAGCATTCTTTGTCCTCCAAACACGACGAGGTTGAGTTTTTACCAAAAAGTTATATTTTGGTTTCATCTGGACCATATGACATTCTCCCAATCTTCTTCTGGATCATCCAAATGCTCTCTAGCAAACTTCAGACGGGCCTGGACATGTACTGGCTTAAGCAGGGGGACACGTCTGGCACTGCAGGATTTGAGTCCCTGGCGGCGTAGTGTGTTACTGATGGTAGGCTTTGTTACTTTGGTCCCAGCTCTCTGCAGGTCATTCACTAGGTCCCCCGTGTGGTTCTGGGATTTTTGCTCACCGTTCTTGTGATCATTTTGACCCCACGGGGTGAGATCTTGCGTGGAGCCCCAGATCGAGGGAGATTATCAGTGGTCTTGTATGTCTTCCATTTCCTAATAATTGCTCCCACAGTTGATTTCTTCAAACCAAGCTGCTTACCTATTGCAGATTCAGTCTTCCCAGCCTGGTGCAGGTCTACAATTTTGTTTCTAGGTGTCCTTTGACAGCTCTTTGGTCTTGGCCATAGTGGGGTTTGGAGTGTGACTGTTTGAGGTTGTGGACAGGTGTCTTTAATACTGATAACAAGTTCAAACAGGTGCCATTAATACAGATAACGAGTGGAGGACAGAGGAGCCTCCTAAGAAGAAGTTACAGGTCTGTGAGAGCCAGAAATCTTGCTTGTTTGTAGGTGACCAAATACTTATTTTCCACCATAATTTGCAAATAAATTCATTAAAAATCCTACCAATGTGATTTTCTGGATTTTTTTCCAAATTTTGTCTGTCATAGTTGAAGTGTACCTATGATGAAAATTACAGGCCTCTCTCATCTTTTTAAGTGGGAGAACTTGCACAGTTGGTGGCTGACTAAATACTTTTTTGCCCCACTGTAGGTATTAGAGGTCGACCGATTATGATTTTTCAACGCCGATACCGATTATTGGAGGACCAAAAAAAGCTGATACCGATTAAATCGGCCGATTTTTTATATATATGTGTATGTAATAATGACAATTACAACAATACTAAATTAACACTTTTATTTTAACTTAATATAATACATAACTAAAATCTATGTAGTCTCAAATAAATAATGAAACATGCTCAATTTGGTTTAAATAATGCAAAAACACAGTGTTGGGAACAAAGTAAAAGTGCAATATGTGTCATGTAAAAAAGCTAACGTTTATGTTCCTTGCTCTGAACATATGAAAACTGGTGGTTCAATATTCCCAGTTAAGAAGTTTTAGGTTGTAGTTATTATAGGAATTATGACGCGTCGACTATTTCTCTCTATACCATTTGTATTTAATGTACCTTAGACTATTTGATGCTCTTATAGGCACTTTAGTATTCCCATCCCAATCTCGGTAGTTGATAGGCTTGAAGTCATAAACAGCACAGTGCTTCAAGCATTGCTAAGAGCTGCTGGAAAATGCAGGAAAGTGCTGTTTGAATGAATGCTTACGAGCATGCTGCTGATTACCGATTGTTATGAAAACATGAAATC
>NW_024058366.1:0-57539 GCF_016432855.1 Salvelinus namaycush | reverse complement strand
TATCTAGACAGGGCATTATATCTACCAGGGCAGTATATCTACCAGGGCATTATATCTACCAGGGCATTATATCTACCAGGGCATTATATATACCAGGGCATTATATCTACCAGGGCATTATATCTACCCAGGCATTATATACCAGGGCATTATATCTACCCAGGCATTATATCTACCAGGGCATTATATCTACCAGGGCATTATATCTACCAGGGCATTATATCTACCCAGGCATTATATCTACCAGGGCATTATATCTACCAGGGCATTATATCTACCCAGGCATTATATCTACCCAGGCATTATATCTACCAGGGCATTATATCTACCCAGGCATTATATCTACCCAGGGCATTATATATACCAGTGCATTATATCTACCAGGGCATTATATCTACCCAGGCATTATATCTACACAGGGCATTATATCTAGACAGGGCATTATATCTACCCAGGGCATTATATCTATCAGGGCATTATATTACCAGGGCTTATATCTACCCAGGGCATTATATCTACCCAGGCATTATATCTACCAGGGCATTATATCTACCAGGGCATTATATCTACCCAGGCATTATATATACCAGGGCATTATATCTACCAGGGCATTATATCTACCCAGGCATTATATCTACACAGGGCATTATATCTAGACAGGGCATTATATCTACCCAGGGCATTATATCTACCAGGGCATTATATCTATCAGGGCATTATATCTACCAGGGCATTATATCTACCAGGGCATTATATCTACCAGGGCATTATATATACCAGGGCATTATATCTACCCAGGCATTATATATACCAGGGCATTATATCTACCAGGGCATTATATCTATCAGGGCATTATATCTACCAGGGCATTATATCTATCAGGGCATTATATCTACCCAGGCATTATATCTAGACAGGGCATTATATCTACCAGGGCATTATATCTACCCAGGCATTATATCTAGACAGGGCATTATATCTACCAGGGCATTATATCTACCAGGGCAGTATATCTACCCAGGCATTATATCTACCAGGGCATTATATCTACCCAGGCATTATATATACCAGGGCATTATATCTACCTGGGCATTATATCTGCCCAGGCATTATATCTACCCGGGCATTATATCTATCAGGGCATTATATCTACCCAGGGCATTATATCTACCAGGGCAGTATATCTACCAGGGCATTATATCTACCAGGGCATTATATATACCCAGGGCATTATATCTAGACAGGGCATTATATCTACACAGGGCATTATATCTAGACAGGGCATTATATCTACCCAGGGCATTATATCTACCAGGGCATTATATCTACCAGGGCATTATATCTACCAGGGCATTATATCTACCCAGGCATTATATCTACCAGGGCATTATATCTATCAGGGCATTATATCTACCCAGGCATTATATCTACACAGGGCATTATATCTAGACAGGGCATTATATCTACCCAGGGCATTATATCTACCAGGGCATTATATCTATCAGGGCATTATATCTACCCAGGGCATTATATCTACCCAGGGCAGTATATCTACCAGGGCATTATATATACCAGGGCATTATATCTACCCAGGCATTATATATACCAGGGCATTATATCTACCAGGGCATTATATCTAACCAGGCATTATATCTAGAGAGGGCATTATATCTACCAGGGCATTATATCTACCAGGGCAGTATATCTACCCAGGCATTATATCTACCAGGGCATTATATCTACCCAGGCATTATATATACCAGGGCATTATATCTACCTGGGCATTATATCTGCCCAGGCATTATATCTACCCGGGCATTATATCTATCAGGGCATTATATCTACCCAGGGCATTATATCTACCCAGGGCAGTATATCTACCAGGGCATTATATCTACCAGGGCAGTATATCTACCAGGGCAGTATATCTACCAGGGCATTATATCTACCAGGGCATTATATCTACCCAGGGCATTATATCTACCAGGGCATTATATCTACCCAGGGCATTATATCTACCAGGGCATTATATATACCCAGGGCATTATATCTAGACAGGGCATTATATCTACCCAGGGCAGTATATCTACCAGGGCATTATATCTACCAGGGCAGTATATCTACCAGGGCATTATATCTACCCAGGGCATTATATCTAGACAGGGCATTATATCTACCCAGGGCAGTATATCTACCCAGGGCATTATATCTATCAGGGCATTATATCTACCCAGGGCATTATATCTACCAGGGCATTATATCTATCAGGGCATTATATATATCAGGGCATTATATCTACCCAGGGCATTATATCTAGACAAGGCATTATATCTACCCAGGGCAGTATATCTACCCAGGGCATTATATCTATCAGGGCATTATATCTACCCAGGGCATTATATCTACCAGGGCATTATATCTATCAGGGCATTATATCTACCCAGGGCATTATATCTACCAGGGCATTATATCTATCAGGGCATTATATCTACCCAGGGCATTATATCTACCAGGGCATTATATCTACCAGGGCATTATATCTATCAGGGCATTATATCTACCCAGGGCATTATATCTACCCAGGGCAGTATATCTACCCAGGGCATTATATCTACCCAGGGCATTATATCTACCAGGGCATTATATCTATCAGGGCATTATATCTACCCAGGGCATTATATCTACCAGGGCATTATATCTATCAGGGCATTATATCTACCCAGGGCATTATATCTACCCAGGGCATTATATCTAGACAGGGCATTATATCTACCCAGGCATTATATCTACCAGGGCATTATATCTACCAGGGCATTATATCTACCTGGGCATTATATCTATCAGGGCATTATATCTAGACAGGACATTATATCTACCAGGGCATTATATCTACCCAGGGCATTATATCTACCAGGGCATTATATCTATCAGGGCATTATATCTACCCAGGGCATTATATCTACCAGGGCATTATATCTACCCAGGGCATTATATCTACCAGGGCATTATATCTATCAGGGCATTATATCTACCCAGGGCATTATATCTACCCAGGGCAGTATATCTACCAGGGCATTATATATACCCATGGCATTATATCTACCAGGGCATTATATCTAGACAGGGCATTATATCTACCAGGGCATTATATCTAGACAGGACATTATATCTACCCAGGGCATTATATCTACCAGGGCATTATATCTACCCAGGCATTATATCTACCCAGGGCATTATATCTACCAGGGCATTATATCTAGACAGGACATTATATCTACCCAGGGCATTATATCTACCAGGGCATTATATCTAGACAGGACATTATATCTACCCAGGGCATTATATCTACCAGGGCATTATATCTACCCAGGCATTATATCTACCAGGGCATTATATCTAGACAGGACATTATATCTACCCAGGGCAGTATATCTACCAGGGCATTATATCTACCCAGGCATTATATCTACCCAGGGCATTATATCTACCAGGGCATTATATCTAGACAGGACATTATATCTACCAGGGCATTATATCTACCAGGGCATTATATCTACCAGGGCATTATATCTACCAGGGCATTATATCTACCAGGGCATTATATCTACCAGGGCATTATATCTACCAGGGCATTATATCTACCAGGGCATTATATCTACCAGGGCATTATATCTACCAGGGCATTATATCTACCAGGGCATTATATCTAGACAGGACATTATATCTACCCAGGGCATTATATCTACCAGGGCATTATATCTACCCAGGCATTATATCTACCAGGGCATTATATATACCAGGGCATTATATCTAGACAGGACATTATATCTACCCAGGCATTATATCTACCCAGGCATTATATATACCAGGGCATTATATCTACCAGGGCATTATATCTACCAGGGCATTATATCTACCAGGGCATTATATCTACCAGGGCATTATATCTACCAGGGCATTATATCTACCAGGGCATTATATCTACCAGGGCATTATATCTAGACAGGACATTATATCTACCCAGGGCATTATATCTACCAGGGCATTATATCTACCCAGGCATTATATCTACCAGGGCATTATATATACCAGGGCATTATATCTAGACAGGACATTATATCTACCCAGGCATTATATCTACCCAGGCATTATATATACCAGGGCATTATATCTACCAGGGCATTATATCTAGACAGGACATTATATCTACCCAGGGCAGTATATCTACCAGGGCATTATATCTACCCAGGCATTATATCTACCCAGGGCATTATATCTACCAGGGCATTATATCTACCAGGGCATTATATCTAGACAGGACATTATATCTACCAGGGCATTATATCTACCAGGACATTATATCTACCAGGGCATTATATCTACCAGGGCATTATATCTACCAGGGCATTATATCTACCAGGGCTACTGCGTCTTCTGGCGGCTACTCCGGTGGCTTTGTCTGTTTCTGTCCCTCCCTTAGGGCGGCTGGTAGCCTAGTGGTTAAGAGCCTTGGACCACTAACGAAAGATCACTGGCTTGAATCCCCGACCCGGTTAGGGGGGAAAATCTGCCGAAGTGCCCTCGAGCAAGACACTTAATCCTAATTGCTCTGGATAAGAGCGTCTACTAAAATGTCCACATACTGATGTCATAGCAGGTTCTGTATGGAGAGTGAGATGGAGTGAGATGGAACACCTTGAGTTTTCCATTAACACAACCGTAAAGAGAGGATGGACAACCCCAGGATGGAAGGAGGACTGCTGTGTTGGAGGAAAAAGGAAGAAAACAGATTTGTCAACCACTGGGCCGGTGATTACATCTCAGAGGAGACCTCTCTTTCTCCTTCCTCCCTCTCTGTCGCTTTCTCTTTCTCCTCCCCCCTATCTCTCTCTGTCTCCCAGGCTCTGTTGTCAGAAGCAGGGTAACAGATAAATCTTTATGGTATTATCTCTTGCAGTTCACATCAAAGAGTTAGTGCTGAATCCCCCAAACCCTCCCAAAACTCTGCTAAACGCTGAAACAGTTCCTCCTGGGTGTGTGTGTGGTGTGGGTGATTTATATAAGGAAATGAGTGGATCAAGATCTGATTGATATGTAAATGGGGGAGAACTGTCCACCTATTAAGAACACACCCATGTTGGTCTGCATGCGCCCGGTGTATGTGACTGTTAATTAAGGGCGTGGCCTTGTGTTTAAAAGCCCTCCTGTTTGTGTCAACCAGCGGATCCTCTTACTGTGTACAGGCTTGAGTGTCTGGGGAGGACAGGTACGGTGACTGTGGCCTAGACCAAATTGATGATGAGAATGGATCGTGAGTATGTTTATGGAAAATGTGCACATAGTCACTGGTACCCGTTTCCCTTCTCTCATGGCACGTCTCCCTAGGTATGTTGTGTTGAACTGTGAGTGAAACCATCCCACATCCTACCATCCTATAATGGTAGGATCCTACCATCCTACTGAGTGGCGCAGCGGTCTAAGGAACTGCATCTCAGCGCTTGAGGTGTCACTAAAGACACCCTGGTTTGAATCCAGGCTGTATCCCAACCGGCCGTGATTGGGAGTCCCATATGGCGGTGCACAATTGGCCCAGCGTCGTCAGGGTTTGGTCGGGGTAGGCTGTCATTGTAAATAAGAATTTGTTCTTAACTGACTTGCCTAGTTAAATAAAGGTTAAATCAAATTAAAAAAACATAAATCATCCCATTTCTCTACCTGATACATTTAGATTGAACACGATGATGAAGTTGATCTATGATAAGTAGCTGTAACATCATCTGTTGACAGAAAGAATATTGAATGTAAAACCATGGAAGTTTCTGTCCTAGAACAATCTCGTATCAAGTTGCTTCAAAATTGTGAGTAAAGCAGCCTATATCATCCCCACGCTCCACTATATGATAGAAAGAACCTGTGTGTGCCAGCCTAAATCATCCCCACGCTCCACTATCTGATAGAAAGAACCTGTGTGTGCCAGCCTATATCATCCCCACGCTCCACTTCCTGATAGAAAGAACCTGTGTGTGGCAGCCTATATCATCCCCAGGCTCCACTTCCTGATAGAAAGAACCTGTGTGTGCCAGCCTATATCATCCCCACGCTCCACTTCCTGATAGAAAGAACCTGTGTGTGCCAGCCTAAATCATCCCCACGCTCCACTTCCTGACAGAAAGAACCTGTTTGTGGCAGCCTATATCATCCCCAGGCTCCACTTCCTGATAGAAAGAACCTGTGTGTGGCAGCCTATATCATCCCCACGCTCCACTTCCTGACAGAAAGAACCTGTGTGTGCCAGCCTATATCATCCCCAGGCTCCACTTCCTGACAGAAAGAACCTCTGTGTGCCAGCCTATATCATCCCCAGGCTCCACTTCCTGATAGAAAGAACCTGTGTGTGGCAGCCTATATCATCCCCACGCTCCACCTCCTGATAGAAAGAACCTGTGTGTGGCAGCCTATATCATCCCCAGGCTCCACTTCCTGATAGAAAGAACCTGTGTATGGCAGCCTATATCATCCCCAGGCTCCACTTCCTGATAGAAAGAACCTGTGTGTGGCAGCCTATATCATCCCCAGGCTCCACTTCCTGATAGAAAGAACCTGTGTGTGGCAGCCTATATCATCCCCAGGCTCCACTTCCTGATAGAAATAACCTGTTTGTGGCAGCCTATATCATCCCCAGGCTCCACTTCCTGATAGAAAGAACCTGTGTGTGGCAGCCTATATCATCCCCAGGCTCCACTTCCTGATAGAAAGAACCTGTGTGTGGCAGCCTATATCATCCCCACGCTCCACTATCTGATAGAAAGAACCTGTGTGTGCCAGCCTATATCATCCCCACGCTCCACTTCCTGATAGAAAGAACCTGTGTGTGGCAGCCTATATCATCCCCAGGCTCCACTTCCTGATAGAAAGAACCTGTGTGTGCCAGCCTATATCATCCCCAGGCTCCACTTCCTGATAGAAAGAACCTGTGTGTGCCAGCCTATATCATCCCCACGCTCCACTTCCTGATAGAAAGAACCTGTGTGTGGCAGCCTATATCATCCCCACGCTCCACTTCCTGATAGAAAGAACCTGTGTGTGCCAGCCTATATCATCCCCAGGCTCCACTACATGACAGAAAGAACCTGTGTGTGCCAGCCTATATCATCCCCACGCTCCACTTCCTGACAGAAAGAACCTGTGTGTGCCAGCCTATATCATCCCCAGGCTCCACTTCCTGATAGAAAGAACCTGTGTGTGCCAGCCTATATCATCCCCACGCTCCACTTCCTGATAGAAAGAACCTGTGTGTGCCAGCCTATATCATCCCCAGGCTCCACTTCCTGATAGAAAGAACCTGTGTGTGGCAGCCTATATCATCCCCAGGCTCCACTTCCTGATAGAAAGAACCTGTGTGTGCCAGCCTATATCATCCCCACGCTCCACTTCCTGATAGACAGGAACCTGTGTGTGCCAGCCTATATCATCCCCAGGCTCCACTTCCTGATAGAAAGAACCTGTGTGTGCCAGCCTATATCATCCCCACGCTCCACTTCCTGATAGAAAGAACCTGTGTGTGGCAGCCTATATCATCCCCAGGCTCCACTTCCTGATAGAAAGAACCTGTGTGTGCCAGCCTATATCATCCCCACGCTCAACTTCCTGATAGAAAGAACCTGTGTGTGGCAGCCTATATCATCCCCAGGCTCCACTTCCTGATAGAAAGAACCTGTGTGTGCCAGCCCATATCATTCCCAGGCTCCACTTCCTGATAGAAAGAACCTGTGTGTGGCAGCCTATATCATCCCCAGGTTCCACTTCCTGATAGAAAGAACCTGTTTGTGGCAGCCTATATCATCCCCAGGCTCCACTTCCTGATAGAAAGAACCTGTGTGTGGCAGCCTATATCATCCCCAGGCTCCACTTCCTGATAGAAAGAACCTGTGTGTGGCAGCCTATATCATCCCCACGCTCCACTACATGACAGAAACAACCTGTGTGTGCCAGCCTATATCATCCCCAGGCTCCACTTCCTGATAGAAAGAACCTGTGTGTGGCAGCCTATATCATCCCCACGCTCCACTTCCTGATAGAAATAACCTGTGTGTGCCAGCCTATATCATCCCCACGCTCCACTTCCTGACAGAAAGAACCTGTGTGTGCCAGCCTATATCATCCCCAGGCTCCACTTCCTGACAGAAAGAACCTCTGTGTGCCAGCCTATATCATCCCCACGCTCCACTTCCTGACAGAAAGAACCTGTGTGTGGCAGCCTATATCATCCCCAGGCTCCACTTCCTGATAGAAAGAACCTGTGTGTGGCAGCCTATATCATCCCCAGGCTCCACTTCCTGATAGAAAGAACCTGTGTGTGGCAGCCTATATCATCCCCAGGCTCCACTTCCTGATAGAAAGAACCTGTGTGTGCCAGCCTATATCATCCCCACTCTCCACTTCCTGATAGAAATAACCTGTGTGTGCCAGCCTATATCATCCCCACTCTCCACTTCCTGATAGAAAGAACCTGTGTGTGTTATGTCTAGCTTAGTCCTGAGGACCTTGCCACGAGTCTAAACATGGTGGTGTAGTATGGCTAAAGGTAGTAGATATTACTAGAACAGGTAGTAGATATTACTAGGACAGGTAGTAGATATTACTAGAACAGGTAGTAGATATTACTAGGACAGGTAGTAGATATTACTAGGACAGGTAGTAGATATTTATATGTAAATCATTAATTAATATGTAAATATAATATATAGAGGACAGGTAGTAGATATTTATATGTAAATCATTAATGAATGAATTTGTAAATAGAAGATATAGAGGACAGGTAGTAGATATTTATATGTAAATCATTAATGAATGAATATGTAAATATAAGATATAGAGGACAGGTAATAGATATTTATATGTAAATCATTAATGAATATGTAAATAGGAGATATAGAGGACAGGTAATAGATGTGTATATGTAAATCATGGATTCATGAATATGTAAATAGGAGATATAGAGGACAGAAGTTACAGGTACAGTGATGTTTCAATTCAAACACACGGAGAACAGCGCAAACGTGTGAATATCGGCAATTAGCATATCTATTTTTAACCTCCCCCTTTTACCAGTCAAGTCTCTCAGCATGTCAACCTAGCAGCCACAGTTCTCTAAATTAGCAGCAATTAATGGTAAATGGCTTCTTTGCAACACGTACATTTTTTTGGAAAGTAGTGTGAATTGAAGACGAAGGTCTAATTGTGTAGTCCCATTAAGGTCACATGGTGACCGGTTCAGTCTCTGACACGAGGGAGTGTGTGTGTGTGTGTGTGTGTGTGTGTGTGTGTGTGTGTGTGTGTTTGTGTGTGTGTGTGTGTGTGTGTGTGTGTGTGTGTGTGTGTGTGTGTGTGTGTGTGTGTGTGTGTGTGTGTGTGTGTGTGTGTGTGTGTGTGTGTGAGAAGGGTGGGGGGGTAGGGGAATGGCATTGAATGGAGAGAGAGACACAAGGTGATCTGAAGCTTGACAGAGAGGGAGAGACAGAAAGAAATAGAACATTACATTTCATAAAGCGTAATCCTTGAGAGATTGGCAAAAAAAGAGAGAAAGAGAGGAGAGAGGAAATGCCAAGAAAAGCATAGCAGCTCCCTCTTTCACACACACACACACACACACACACACACACACACACACACACACACACACACACACACACACACACACACACACACACACACACACACACACACACACACACCTAACCAGATGCCTGTCAGCAAAATAAAGATTAAGAAATAGCAACCACTTGAGAGAAAGGAGGAATGGAGCTGGTCCTCTCATCCACTCTTGTCTCAGGGCCATGCCTTCTTCTAGACTGTCAATCTTTGATAACGACTGAAAGAACAGAGGGAGAAGCGACAGGGAGGGAAAAGGGGGAGGGAGAGATATGAGACAGGGAGAGGAAGTGAAGGAGAGGAAAATAGAGTAAGGCAGAGGGGAGGAGAGGGAGAGGGGGAGAGAGAGGGGGGCAAAGGGAGAGAGTACGGGAAAGACAGAGAGGAGAGAGAGAGAGTAGGCCAGGGGAGACAGAGTAAAAGGGAGGAGGGGAGCACAAGAGAGAGCGAGAGAGAGAGAGAGAGAGATAGCGAGAAGGCCAGGAGAGAGAGAGAGGAAAAGAGAGAGAGAGAGAGAGAGGCCAGGAGAGAGAGAGAGGAAAAGAGAGAGAGAGAGAGTAGGCCAGGGGAGACAGAGAGAGAGAGGAAGAGAGCGCAAGAGAGAGAGAAAGAGAGAGAGAGAGAGAGAGAGAGAAGGCCAGGAGAGAGAGAGGAAAAGAGAGAGAGAGAGAAAGAGAGAGAGAGAGTAGGCCAGGAGAGACAGAGAGGAAGAGCGAGATAGAGAGGAATAGAGTGAGAGCGAGAGGAAGAGAGTGAGAGGGAGAGAGAAAGTAGGCCAGGAGAGAGAGAGAGGAAGACAGCGAGAGAGAAAGAGAAGGCCAGGAGAGAGAGAGAGGAAGAGAGCGAGAGAGAAAGAGAGAGAACGAGAGAAAGAGAGAGAGCAGGCCAGGAGAGACAGAGAGGACGAGAGAGAGAGTAACATGTCAGCCCCTCTCCAAGCATGTCATACCATCTCCAATTATGTCAGCCTCTCTGGCTAAAAACGAGTCAGTGGTTCTAGTGAGCATCAACTGACGTTTCACACTTTTTGACTTGTTCTACCTGCAACATGCAGACCTGACACACACACACGTTTGGTGAACTAACATTTGATGCCTACACACATTTACTGTCAAGGAATCCCAGACCTACCTACCTTTTCTACCCCTGCACGAACACACATACAGCTGAAATCGGAAGTTTACATACACAATTCCTGACATTTAATCCTAGTAAAAATTCCCTGTCTTAGGTCAGTTAGGATCACCACTTTATTTTAAGAATGTGAAATGTCAGAATAATAGTAGAGAGAATTATTTATTTCAGCTTTCATCACATTCCCAGTGGGTCAGAAGTTTACATAAACTCAATTAGTATTTGGTAGCATTGCGTTTAAATTGTTTAACTTGGGTCAAACGTTTCGGGTAGCCTTCCACAAGCTTCCCACAATAAGTTGGGTGAATATTGGCCCATTCCTCCTGACAGAGCTGGTGTAACTGAGTCAGGTTTATAGGCCTCCTTGCTCACACACGCTTTTTCAGTTCTGCCCACAAATGTTCTATTGGACTGAGGTCAGGGCTTTGTGACGGCCACTCCAATACCTTTACTTTGTTGTCCTTAAGTTTCCCAGCCCATTTGTTTGTATATTTCTTGCCCGCTATAATCACCATTCTACTGTTGGCCCTGTCCTGTCGTTTCCATTTCGTCGCCCTCGTCCTCTCTTCCGGTCTTTTAAGCCATTTTGCCACAACTTTGGAAGTATGCTTGGGGTCATTGTCCATTTGTAAGACCCATTTGCGACCAAGCTTTTACTTACTGATGTCTTGAGATGTTGCTTCAATTTTTCCACATCATTTTCCTCCTCATGATGCCATCAATTTTGTGAAGTGCACCAGTCTCTCCTGCAGCAAAGCACCCCCACAACATGATGCTGCCACCCCCGTGCTTCACGGTTGGGATGGTGTTCATTCGGCTTGCAAGCCTCCCCCTTTTCCTCCAAACAAAACAATGGTCATTATGGCCAAACAATTCTATTTTTGTTTCATCAGACCAGAGGACATTTCTCCAAAAAGTATGATCTTTGTCCAACATGTGCAGTTGCAAACTGTAGTCTGGCTTTTTTATGGCGGTTTTGGAGCAGTGGCTTCTTCCTTGCTGAGTGGCCTTTCAGGTTATGTCAATATAGGACTCGTTTTACTGTGGATATAGATACTTTTCTACCTGTTTCCTCCAGCATCTTCACAAGGTCCTTTGCTGTTGTTCTGGGATTGATTTGCACTTTTTGCACCAAAGTACGTTCATCTCTAGGAGATAGAACGCGTCTCCTTCCTGAGTGGTATGACGGCCGCGTGGTCCTGTGGTGTTTATACCTGCGTACTATTGTTTGTACAGATGAATGTGGTACCTTCAGGCGTTTGGAAATTGCTCCCAAGGATGAACCAGACTTGTGGAGGTCTACAATTTTTTTCTGAGGTATTGGCTGATTTCTTTTGATTTTCCCATGATGTCAAGCAAAGAGGCACTGAGTTTGAAGGTAGGCATACATACATACACACACAGGTACACCTACAATTGACTCAAATGATGTCAATTACCCTATCAGAAGCTTCTAAAGCCATGACATCATTTTTTGGAATTTTCCAAGCTGTTTAAAGGTACAGCCAACTTAGTGTATGTAAACTTCTGACCCACTGGAATTGTGATACAGTGAATTATAAGTGAAATAATCTGTTTGTAAACAATTGTTGGAAAAATTACTTGTGTCATGCACAAAATAGATGTCCTAACGGACTTGACAAAACTATAGTTTGTTAACAAGAAATTTGTCGAGTGGTTGAAAAACAAGTTTAAATGACTCCAACCTAAGTGTATGTAAACTTCCGACTTCAACTGTACATACCTCTCTTCACCCAATTGCACACACACACACACACACACACACACACACACACACACACACACACACACACACACACACACACACACACACACACACACACACACACACACACACACACACACACACACACACACACACACACACACTTAGCCTCACACCTTAACCCACATAACCTTTTCGGTCACACATAGTTGGTCATTCTATCGGTCATGTAGATGGTCATTCTATCTGTTGATAAGCAACTGCTTGGTAAAGTTATGGTTTGTCACACCCTGATCTGTTTCACCTGTCTTTGTGCTTGTCTCCACCCCCCTCCAGGTGTTGCCCATCTTCCCCATTATCCCGTGAGTATTTATACCTGTGTTCTCTGTTTGTCTGTTGCCAGTTTGTTTCGTTTGTGAAACCTACCAGCGTTTGTTCCCCTGCTCCTGTCAGTTTCTTGCTCCTGTTTCCTTCCCGCTTTTTACCCATCAGCCCTGAGCCTGTCCTGCCCCAACTCACTGGATTTCTGCCCTGACCCTGAGACTGCCTGCTGTTCTGGACCCTTTGCACCCTCTCTGGATTTCTGACCCCTGCCTGCCCTGACCCTGAGACTGCCGTTCTGGACCCTTTGCACCCTCTCTGGATTTCTGACCTCTACCTGCCTTTGACCTGTAATTTTCCTGCCCCTCTATTAGAAATACACTTCTGTTTCTTCGACACAAAACACGTCTGCATCTGGGTCATACCTGAAACCTGACACGGTTAGGGTTAGATTTATAATATGGGTTAGATTTATAATAAGGGTTAGATTTATAATAAGGGTTAGGGTTAGATTTATAATAAGGGTTATGCTAAGCGTTAGGGTTAGATTTATAATAAGGGTTAGGCTAAGGGTTAGGGTTAGATTTATAATAAGGGTTAGGCTAAGCGTTAGGGTTAGATTTATAATAAGGGTTAGGGTTAGATTTATAATAAGGGTTAGGCTAAGGGTTAGGGTTAGATTTATAATAAGGGTTAGGGTTAGATTTATAATAAGGGTTAGGCTAAGGGTTAGGGTTAGATTTATAATAAGGGTTAGGCTAAGGGTTAGGGTTAGATTTATAATAAGGGTTAGGCTAAGGGTTAGGGTTAGATTTATAATAAGGGTTAGGGTTAGATTTATAATAAGGGTTAGGCTAAGGGTTAGGGTTAGATTTATAATAAGGGTTAGGCTAAGGGTTAGGGTTAGATTTATAATAAGGGTTAGGGTTAGATTTATAATAAGGGTTAGGCTAAGGGTTAGGGTTAGATTTATAATAAGGGTTAGGCTAAGGGTTAGGGTTAGATTTATAATAAGGGTTAGGGTTAGATTTATAATAAGGGTTAGGCTAAGGGTTAGGGTTAGATTTATAATAAGGGTTAGGCTAAGGGTTAGGGTTAGATTTATAATAAGGGTTAGGGTTAGATTTATAATAAGGGTTAGGCTTAGGGTTAGGGTTAGATTTATAATAAGGGTTAGGGTTAGATTTATAATAAGGGTTAGGCTAAGCGTTAGGGTTAGATTTATAATAAGGGTTAGGGTTAGATTTATAATAAGGGTTAGGCTAAGGGTTAGGGTTAGATTTATAATAAGGGTTAGGGTTAGATTTATAATAAGGGTTAGGCTAAGGGTTAGGGTTAGATTTATAATAAGGGTTAGGGTTAGATTTATAATAAGGGTTAGGCTAAGGGTTAGGGTTAGATTTATAATAAGGGTTAGGCTAAGGGTTAGGGTTAGATTTATAATAAGGGTTAGGGTTAGATTTATAATAAGGGTTAGGCTAAGGGTTAGGGTTAGATTTATAATAAGGGTTAGGGTTAGTATATAGTTAGTTGAAATATTACTCATAGTCTGTAGAGCTTCTACGGATGGACTATCCAAATAAAGTGTTACCAACCTTTCCCCTGGAAGAATAAAAATCCCTCCATAACCTTTCCCCACTTTCTCGTTCCCACTTAAATGCCACCTGGCTAAAAGGCAAGTATCCAAATGTCTCATTAGAATATGTGGGATTGGGGAGGGCTATTATCCCAACCTCTCCTCCTCTGCCTGGCTGCCTGGCTGCTTGGACATAATCCATCCCTCATTACTTAGCTCTGTGATTAACACAGACGGTTTGTGTGTGTGTGCATGCTTCTGGTGTGTGTGTGTGTGTGTGTGTGTGTGTGTGTGTGTGTGTGTGTGTGTGTGTGTATGGTGTGTGTGTGTGTGTGTGTGTGTGTGTGTGTGTGTGTGTATGGTGTGTGTGTGTGTGTGTGTGTGTGTGTGTGTGTGTGTGTGTGTGTGTGTGTGTGTGTGTGTGTGTGTGTGTGTGTGTGTGTGTGTGTGTGTGTGTGTGTGTGTGTGTGTGTATGGTGTGATTATCCCTGGAGGGTGTGAATGTAGATCTGAGCACGTTCTAGTGATGATGTGACATTTAAACTCAGCAGACACACAGTGACCTGATGTCTTTAAGAGAGGATATTAATAATATCATAGTTCCTCTCCCTGGGCCTTTGACACTGTCTCTACGAGAGAGAGAGACAGAGAGAGACGAGAGAGACAGAGACAGAGACACAGAGAGAGAGAGAGAGAGAGAGAGAGAGAGAGAGAGAGAGAGAGGCAGAGAGAGACAGAGACAGAGACAGAGACAGAGAGAGAGAGAGAGAGAGAGAGAGAGAGAGAGAGAGAGAGAGAGAGAGAGAGAGAGAGAGAGAAAGAAGATAGACAGAGAGAGAGAAAGAGAGAGAGAGACGAGAGAGAGACAGAGAGAGAGAAAGAGAGAGAGACGAGAGAGACATACAGAGAGAGAGAGACAGAGAGAGAGAGACAGAGACAGAGGGAGAGAGAGAGAGAAGAGAGAGACAGAGACAGAGACAGAGAGAGAGAAAGAGAGACAGCAACAGAGAGAGAGACAGAGAGAGAGAGAGAGAGAGAGAGAGAGAGAGACAGAGACAGAGAGAGAGACAGAGAGAGAGAGAGAGAGAGAGAGAGGGAGAGAACACAAAGAACTTTACTTATGTATTTTTCAATTATTACCGCAAAGCATATTGGTATAAACAGACAGGCATGTGCTCAAACACACACACACACATGCACGTTCACACGCACATTCTCAATCTACACAGTCCCAAGGAACACGTAGGCCTAGCTTTGTTTGCGTGGTCTTGGTGCTAACAGCACAATACATGGGTAATTGGCTGTAACCACGGCTACAGAGGGAAGCGTTGGTGTCAGAGCACCTTGTTCCTTCCTGCTAATGGCTGATGTGTTGTGATGAAATCAGCCCGCCAGTACATGTAGTGTCTGAGGGGTCCTTGACTTGACCCTGGTGGTCATCACATACTATGCCTAGGGCTGTGTCCCTAATGGCACCCTCTTACCGACACTACCAGTCAAAAGGTTGGACACACCTACTCATTCCAGGGTTGTCATCCATGACAGAGATGTCTTTGTGGGCAGGCCATCCCTGAGAGGAAGAGCAGGTCTGTCTTGTTGAGGTGGAAGGTCGACAAGGTATAGAGGACAGATAGAAGACATAGAGGAGGACAGATAGTAGGTATAGAGGAGGACAGATAGAAGATATAGAGGAGGACAGATAGAAGACATAGAGGAGGACAGATAGAAGATATAGAGGAGGACAGATAGAAGATATAGAGGAGGACAGATAGAAGACATAGAGGAGGACAGATAGAAGATATAGAGGAGGACAGATAGAAGATATAGAGGAGGACAGATAGAAGATATAGAGGAGGACAGATAGAAGATATAGAGGAGGACAGACAGAAGATATAGAGGAGGACAGATAGAAGATATAGAGGAGGACAGATAGAAGACATAGAGGAGGACAGATAGAAGATATAGAGGAGGACAGATAGAAGATATAGAGGAGGACAGATAGAAGACATAGAGGAGGACAGATATAAGATATAGAGGAGGACAGATAGAAGATATAGAGGAGGACAGATAGAAGATATAGAGGAGGACAGATAGAAGACATAGAGGAGGACAGATAGAAGATATAGAGGAGGACAGATAGAAGACATAGAGGAGGACAGATAGAAGATATAGAGGAGGACAGATAAAAGACATAGAGGAGGACAGATAGAAGACATAGAGGAGGACAGATAGAAGATATAGAGGAGGACAGATAGAATATATAGAGGAGGACAGATAGAAGATATAGAGGAGGACAGATAGAAGGTATAGAGGAGGACAGATAGAAGATATAGAGGAGGACAGATAGAAGACATAGAGGAGGACAGATAGAAGATATAGAGGAGGACAGATAGAAGATATAGAGGAGGACAGATAGAAGACATAGAGGAGGACAGATAGAAGATATAGAGGAGGACAGATAGAAGATATAGAGGAGGACAGATAGAAGATATAGAGGAGGACAGATAGAAGATATAGAGGAGGACAGACAGAAGATATAGAGGAGGACAGATAGAAGATATAGAGGAGGACAGATAGAAGACATAGAGGAGGACAGATAGAAGATATAGAGGAGGACAGATAGAAGATATAGAGGAGGACAGATAGAAGACATAGAGGAGGACAGATAGAAGATATAGAGGAGGACAGATAGAAGATATAGAGGAGGACAGATAGAAGATATAGAGGAGGACAGATAGAAGACATAGAGGAGGACAGATAGAAGATATAGAGGAGGACAGATAGAAGATATAGAGGAGGACAGATAGAAGACATAGAGGAGGACAGATAGAAGATATAGAGGAGGACAGATAGAAGACATAGAGGAGGACAGATAGAAGACATAGAGGAGGACAGATAGAAGATATAGAGGAGGACAGATAGAAGATATAGAGGAGGACAGATAGAAGACATAGAGGAGGACAGATAGAAGATATAGAGGAGGACAGATAGAAGACATAGAGGAGGACAGATAGAAGATATAGAGGAGGACAGATAGAAGATATAGAGGAGGACAGATAGAAGATATAGAGGAGGACAGATAAACTGTATATACAAAGCTATGTTGACACAACTTCAAATTAGTAGATTTGGCTATTTCAGACACACCCGTTGCTGACAGGTGTATAAAATTGAGCACTCTCTGTCTCCCATCTGTCTCTCTCTGGCTCCTCTCTCTCTGGCTCCTCTCTGTCTCCCACTGTCTCCTGTCCTCTCTGTCTCCCCTGTCTCCCCTGTCTCCTCTCTGGCTCCTCTCTGTCTCCCCTGTCTCCTCTCTGTCTCTCTCTGGCTCCTCTCTCTCTGGCTCCTCTCTGTCTCCCACTGTCTCCTGTCCTCTCTGTCTCCCCTGTCTCCCCTGTCTCCTCTCTGGCTCCCCTCTGTCTCCACTGTCTCCTCTCTGTCTCCTCTCTGTCTCCCCTGTCTCCTCTCTGTCTCCTCTCTGTCTCCCCTGTCTCCTCTCTGTCTCCTCTCTGTCTCCACTGTCTCCTCTCTGTCTCCTCTCTGTCTCCCCTGTCTCCTCTCTGTCTCCCCTGCCTCCTATCTGTCTCCCCTGTCTCCTCTCTTTCTCCTCCCTGTCTCCTCTCAGTCTCCTCCCTGTCTGCTCTCTGTCTCCTCTCTGTCTCCCCTGTCTCCTCTCAGTCTCCTCCCTGTCTCCTCTCAGTCTCCTCCCTGTCTCCTCTCTTTCTCCTCTCTGTCTCCCCTGTCTCCTCTCTGTCTCCCCTGTCTCCTCTCTGTCTCCCCTGTCTCCTCTCTGTCTCCCCTGACTCCTCTCAGTCTGCTCCCCGTCTCTTCTGTCTCCTCTCTGTCTCCCCTGTCTCCTCTCAGTCTCCTCTCTGTCTCCCCTGTCTCCTCTCAGTCTCCTCCCTGTCTCCTCTCAGTCTCCTCCCTGTCTCCTCTCTGTCTCCTCTCTGTCTCCCCTGTCTCCTCTCTGTCTCCCCTGTCTCCTCTCTGTCTCCCCTGTCTCCTCTCTGTCTCCCCTGTCTCCTCTCTGTCTCCCCTGACTCCTCTCAGTCTGCTCCCTGTCTCTTCTGTCTCCTCTCTGTCTCCCCTGTCTCCTCTCTGTCTCCCCTGTCTCCTCTCTGTCTCCCCTGACTCCTCTGTCTGCTCCCTGTCTCTTCTGTCTCCTCTCTGTCTCCCCTGTCTCCTCTCTGTCTCCCCTGTCTCCTCTCTGTCTCCCCTGACTCCTCTCAGTCTGCTCCCTGTCTCTTCTGTCTCCTCTCTGTCTCCCCTGTCTCCTCTCTGTCTCCTCTCAGTCTCCCTTGTCTCCCCTGTATCCTCTCTGTCTCTTCTCTGTCTCCCCTCCTCCCTGTCTCCTCTCTATCTCCTTAGTAATAAATGGCTTGGCCCTCCTGTGTGGTAAATGACTGAAAACTCACTAACTGTTAGCTGTCACCACGTTTCCTCTCTCTCTTTCTCCTCTCGTTTTCACGTGTCTGAGAGTGAAGACTGCCGAGCACACTCAATGTGAGTGTTGTTTGTTAATCAGGGTGTGTCAGAGGTGTGTGTATGTGTGTGTGTGTGTTTGTGTGTTAACACGTGCCTATTCGCTGTTGGAGTGTAATTGTCACCAGTGTCTTCCCTGTCAAGGACTAATAACTTTTTTCCCTCTCCATTTCCAATTTACACCTGCTTGAAGTCACTACAAAGTGTCTACCAAATGGCACCCTATTCCCTATGTAGTGCACTACTACCAACAAGTGCCAATAGAGATCTGGTCAAAAGTAGTGCACTATATAGGGAATAGGGTGTCACATGGGACAGGAAAAAAAGACATAGTGACATTTCCGAACTAACTTAAAGGGAGTGATGCCTCACTGTGTGAATCACAAAGACGGAGACGTGATGAGTTGTGACTTCCTTCTAGTTCAGTTGAATCACCATGCAGTGAAGCAGTAGGGTATATAGCTCTCCCTCCTCTCCCTACCTCCCGTCCCTCTTTCCTTCCCTCCCCACGCCCTCCATCCCTACTTCCATTCTCTCTCCCTCCTCTCCCTACCTCCCGTCCCTCTCTCCTTCCCTCCCCACGCCCTCCATCCCTACTTCCATTCTCTCTCCCTCCTCTCCCTACCTCCCGTCCCTCTCTCCTTCCCTCCCCACGCCCTCCATCCCTACTTCCATTCTCTCTCCCTCCTCTCCCTACCTCCCGTCCCTCTTTCCTTCCCTCCCCACGCCCTCCATCCCTACTTCCATTCTATCTCCCTCCTCTCCCTACCTCCCGTCCCTCTCTCCTTCCCTCCCCACGCCCTCCATCCCTACTTCCATTCTCTCTCCCTCCTCTCCCTACCTCCCGTCCCTCTCTCCTTCCCTCCCCACGCCCTCCATCCCTACTTCCATTCTCTCTCCCTCCTCTCCCTACCTCCCGTCCCTCTCTCCTTCCCTCCCCACTCCCTCCATCCCTACTTCCATTCTCTCTCCCTCCTCTCCCTACCTCCCGTCCCTCTCTCCTTCCCTCCCCACTCCCTCCATCCCTACTTCCATTCTCTCTCCCTCCTCTCCCTACCTCCCGTCCCTCTCTCCTTCCCTCCCCACGCCCTCCATCCCTACTTCCATTCTCTCTCCCTCCTCTCCCTACCTCCCGTCCCTCTCTCCTTCCCTCCCCACGCCCTCCATCCCTACTTCCATTCTCTCTCCCTCCTCTCCCTACCTCCCGTCCCTCTCTCCTTCCCTCCCCACTCCCTCCATCCCTACTTCCATTCTCTCTCCCTCATCTCCCTACCTCCTGTCCCTCTCTCCTTCCCTCCCCACGCCCTCCATCCCTACTTCCATTCTCTCTCCCTCCTCTCCCTACCTCCCGTCCCTCTCTCCTTCCCTCCCCACGCCCTCCATCCCTACTTCCATTCTCTCTCCCTCCTCTCCCTACCTTCCGTCCCTCTCTCCTTCCCTCCCCACTCCCTCCATCCCTGCTTCTATTCTCTCTCCCTCCTCTCCCTACCTCCCGTCCCTCTCTCCTTCCCTCCCCACTCCCTCCATCCCTGCTTCCATTCTCTCTCCCTCCTCTCCCTACCTCCCGTCCCTTTCTCCTTCCCTCCATCCCTACTTCCATTCTCTCTCTCTTCTATCACTAAAGTAGATGGTCTCTGGTCTCTGTTGTAAATGAGAAAACAAATCCAACTAAGCTGAGTTTGGAGGTAAGCAGTGTGACTGAGTGACAGACAACAATGGGCGGTGTGTGTCCGTGGTTTTGTGTAGGGAGAGAGTTTGGAATGGTCTATTTGTGATTCATTACTGGCTGAAAGAGATGGATGCTCTGGGGTAGGTGTGTGTGTGTGTGTGTGTGTGTGTGTGTGTGTGTGTGTGTGTGTGTGTGTGTGTGTGTGTGTGTGTGTGTGTGTGTGTGTGTGTGTGTGTGTGACATAACATGTGAGAGAAAGATTTAGGGGGAAATAAATTTGGGCTGCAACACTCCAGGGCAGTGTGTGTATGTGTGAGTGAGTGAGTGAGTGAGTGAGTGAGTGAGTGAGTGAGTGAGTGAGTGCGTGAGTGAGTGAGTGAGAGAGAGAGCGAGCTGGTAGGGCAAGAAGGGGAGATATACACTATATATACAAAAGTATGTGGACACCCCTTCAAATTAGGGGATTCGGCTATTTCAGCCACACCCATTGCTGACAGGTGTATAAAATCGAACACACAGCCATGCAATCTCCATAGACAAACATTGGTAGTAGAATGGTCTTACTGAAGAGCTCAGTGACTGAAGAGCTCAGCACTGTCATAGGATGCCACCTTTCCAACAAGTCAATTTCTGCCAAATTTCAAGTCAAATGTCTACCCTGCTAGAGCTGTCCCGGTCAACTGTAAGTGCTGTTATTGTGAAGTGGAAACGTCTAGGAGCAACAACAGCTCAACTCAGCTGCGAAGTGGTAGGCCACACAAGCTCACAGAACGGGAACGCCGAGTGCTGAAGCGCGTAACACATAAAAATAGTCTGTCCTCGGTTGCAAAACTCACTACGGAGTTCCAACTGCCTCAGGAAGCAACATCAGCACAATAACTGTACATCAGGAGTTTCATGAAATGGGTTTCCATGGGCGAGCAGCCACACACAAGCCTAAGATCACCATGCGCAATGCCAAGCGGCGGCTGGAGTGGTGTAAAGCTCATCGCCATTGGACTCTGGAGCAGTGGAAACGTGTTCTCTGGAGTGATGAATGACACTTCACCATCTGGCAGTCTGACGGACGAATCTGGGTTTGTTGGATACCGGGAGAGCGCTACCTGCCCCAAATGCATCGTGCCAACTGTAAAGTTCGATGGAGGAGAAATAATGGTCTGGGCTGTTTTTCCCTTAGTTCCAGTGAAGGGAAATCTTAACGCTACAGCATACAATTACATTCTAAATTATTCTGTGTCTCCAACTTTGTGGCAACAGTTTGGGGAAGGCCCTTTCCTGTTTCAGCATGACAATGCCCCAGTGCACAAAGCAAGGTCCATACAGAAATGGTTTGTCAAGATCGGTGTGGAAGAACTTGATTGGCCTGAACAGGGCCCTGACCTCACCCCATTTGGGATGAATTTGAACACAGATTGCGAGCCAGGCCTAATTGCCCAACATCAGTGCCAACCTCACTAATGCTCTTGTGGCTGAATGGAAGCAAGTCCCCGCAGCAATGTTCCAACATCTAGTGGAAAGCCTCCCTAGAAGAGTGGAGGCTCTTATAGCAGCAAAACAGGGACCAACTCCATATTAATGCCCAGGATTCTGGAATGAGACGTTGGACAAGCAGGTGTCCACATACTTTGATCATGTGTTGTAGCAGCTGTAAGCTGGGTAGGAGTCAGAGACGAATGAATAAAGGAGAGAAACCCAATGAAGTGTGTAGGAGGGAGGGAGCGAGGGAGCGAGGGAGGAGGGTAAGACTGGTGGTAATCAGAGGTTGCTGATGTGTGGTCAAGCTCTGACTGCACGCAGTGTGTGTGTGGCCAGTAACAGGTCCACTCTGACTGTGTGTGGTCAGTATCAGGTCCACTCTGACTGTGTGTGGTCAGTAACAGGTCCACTCTGACTGTGTGTGGTCAGTAACAGGTCCACTCTGACTGTGTGTGGCCTACTGTGGTCACCGCCGTGTGACAAACCGACACAAAGGTCTGCTGCCCTCACAGTGTGTGCGTTGAATCGCTAACTGCGCCCTCAAGCTGCAGTCACTGAGGCATGTCCACCCCCTCTCCTTTCACCCCTCTATCGCTCTACCCCCCCCTGTCTCTCTCCCCGTATTTACCCCACAGCCATTCGCTGCCTCTCTAAACCAATAGGGATCCTTGTCTGCCCACTGAACTGGCCATTATAAAGTTGAAACACTTCAGACCCTTTTCAGCCCTAAAACCCTTCACCAGAAGTAGACTGCATCCCAAATAGCATCCAATGGGCCTTGGTCAGAATTAGTGCACTATGTAGGCAATAGGATGCCAAATGGGAAGCAGACATATATATGTCACATAGACATCTAATGGACATCAGCAAACTATAAACAAACTAATCAACTCTATACACAAGGACAACTTTTAACAAGTCAGTGGAATAACTGTTCAGATGCAAACTTTGGTAAAGGAACGACTGTAAAATCTCCCTCAGGTTTTGGGTGAAATACAGAAAGACACATTTCAGTTGAAGGCATTCAGTTGTACAACTGACTAGGTATCCCTCCTTTCCCTTTCCTTTCTTTACCTCATTGGGACGTGGCCAAAAATGTTGATCAAAATGTAAATAAAATGTTCCTGTTTGTCAGAAATGCCCAGGCCAGTTTATGGTCCCAGTCTGTCCTACGTTGAAGTAACTCAATCCCTTGTCATTAGTGTCTGATGTGTTGTTGAATAAAGCTTGCTTTGATTCTGATTATAAAACCTATCCCAGTCTTCTGTGTGTCCCAAATGACACCCTATTGCCAATATAGTGCACTACTTGTCCAATGGGATCTGGTCAAAGGTAAGGCACTATATAGGGAATAGTGTGTCATTTGGGACACAGTCTTGCAGATGGCTAGACAGGTGTGGGCTTGTACTCTGCTTGTCAAGGTTCATCACCTCCCATGTTGGAGATGATTACACACACACACACACACACACACACACACACACACACACACACACACACACACACACACACACACACACACACACACACACACACACACACACACACACACACACACACACACACACACACACAATCAGTCTATAAGTATGAAATGTACAGCCAGTAGGCGGAATGTCAAAGCTTTCCTGTCTCTTTCTCTCCCTCTTCTCTCTCTGAAAAAACATTAATTTTATTCCTCTCTAGAAGGTTTTCTATTTCTCTCTCTCAGGCCCTTCGTCAGCAAGATAATGGAGTATTTCTCTCTCTCAGGCCCTTCGTCAGCAAGATAATGGAGTATTTCTCTCTCTCAGGCCCTTCGTCAGCAAGATAATGGAGTATTTCTCTCTCTCAGGCCCTTCGTTAGCAAGATAATGGAGTATTTCTCTCTCAGGCCCTTCGTCAGCAAGATAATGGAGTATTTCTCTCTCGCAGGCCCTTCGTCAGCAAGATAATGGAGTATTTCTCTCTCTCAGACCCTTCGTCAGCAAGATAATGGAGTATTTCTCTCACTCAGGCCCTTCGTCAGCAAGATAATGGAGTATTTCTCTCTCTCAGGCCCTTCGTCAGCAAGATAATGGAGTATTTCTCTCTCTCAGGCCCTTCGTCAGCAAGATAATGGAGTATTTCTCTCTCTCAGGCCCTTCGTCAGCAAGATAATGGAGTATTTCTCTCTCTCAGGCCCTTCGTCAGCAAGATAATGGAGTATTTCTCTCTCTCAGGCCCTTCGTCAGCAAGATAATGGAGTATTTCTCTCTCTCAGGCCCTTCGTTAGCAAGATAATGGAGTATTTCTCTCTCTCAGGCCCTTCGTCAGCAAGATAATGGAGTATGTTTCTCTCTCAAGCCCTTCGTCAGCAAGATAATGGAGTATTTCTCTCTCTCAAGCCCTTCGTCAGCAAGATAATGGAGTATTTCTCTCTCTCAGGCCCTTCGTTAACAAGATAATGGAGTATGTTTCTCTCTCAAGCCCTTCGTCAGCAAGATAATGGAGTATTTCTCTCTCAAGCCCTTCGTCAGCAAGATAATGGAGTATTTCTCTCTCAGGCCCATCGTCAGCAAGATAATGGAGTATTTCTCTCTCAAGCACTTCGTCAGCAAGATAATGGAGTATTTCTCTCTCTCAGGCCCATCGTCAGCAAGATAATGGAGTATTTCTCTCTCTCAGGCCCTTCGTCAGCAAGATAATGGAGTATTTCTCTCTCTCAAGCATTTCATCGGCAAGATAAGGGAGTTTTCTTCCTCTCTGGCTTGAGTGTGTTTATCAGGAGCAAGGGATGTGTACGTCACCGATCCCAATACGTGATCTCTGCTCGCTCTCTCTCTCTCTCTCTCTCTCTCTCTCTCTCTCTCTCTCTCTCTCTCTCTCTCTCTCTCTCTCTCTCTCTCTCTCTCTCTCGCTCTCTCACACACAAAGATACACACACACCCTCCATGGGCAGGCAGGCCCAGTGGGAAGAGAGGCAGTCAGACAGGTGGACACACCCCAGTGCTTGCCCTCTACAAGACATCAGGGGTGAATGCTTAGCCCCTCTGTGAATCTGTTCAATACCCCTGTGTGTGTTGTGTCTGCTACTACTGAGACAGTGTGGGTGACTGAAACAGGATGGGTTCAACAAGACACATGTCTGCAGTCCACACACACACACACACACACACACACACACACACACACACACACACACACACACACACACACACACACACACACACACACACACACACACACACACACACACACACACACACACACACACACACACACGCTACTTTACATTCAAATCCTTCTCTGGCTACAGAGCTGTGATTAAATGTCCTCTTTCTCTCTGAGGATATCTGTGCCATTGTTTCCCCCAGTTCCCATGAAGGAAATCAGTCCTGATCCCCATTTAGGCTCAAACGCTCCACAGTCGCACTGTGTCTATGAGCCCAGACATACAGAAGGGTGAAATTTGGGGAAACATGGCTGCCTATGTACACCAACCAAACCTCTACATTAGTTCATGTCAGGGTTACCTCTGAGTATTTTATCAAATCCCTCTAGGTGCAGGTTGGGTTTATAGCTCTCTGCTCTGGGTAGAAGATACCTTTTACCACAGACCTAGGATCAGTTTACCCTCACCAAATCCTAACCTTAACCATTAGAGGAGAAACACCAAACTGACTGTAGATTAGTGTATCGAGGGAAACATTTTGAAACTATAATCATACTCTATCCTCCGTTTATGTGGATTTGGGGTGCAGTACCTGATCTAGCCTGTGGGTGACACTGTAGCTCTGCAGCGTTGCTGAATGGGAACTCTCCAAGCTGCTGAAACAAAACCCCACTGTTGTTGAGAGAAAAGAGGGTGAAAGAGAGACAGCATGCAAACCGACAGAGAGGAGAGAGGAAAGAGGGAAGGGACAGGAGGAAAGACAGGAGGAAAGACAGGAGGAAAGACAGGAGGAAAGACAGGAGGAAAGACAGGAGGAAAGACAGGCAGGAAGAGGAGACAGGCAGGAAGAGGAGACAGGCAGGAAGAGGAGACAGGCAGGAAGAGGAGACGGGGAGGAAGAGGAGACAGAGGAAGAGGAGACAGGCAGGAAGAGGAGACAGGCAGGAAGAGGAGACAGGCAGGAAGAGGAGACAGGCAGGAAGAGGAGACAGGCAGGAAGAGGAGACAGGCAGGAAGAGGAGACAGGCAGGAAGAGGAGACAGGCAGGAAGAGGATACAGGCAGGAAGAGGAGACAGGCAGGAAGAGGAGACGGAGGAAAGACAGGAGGAAGAGAAGACAGGGAGGAAGAGGGGACAGGGAGAGGAGACAGGGAGGAAGAGGAGAGGGAGAAAAGGGGGAAAGAAGGAAATGAGAGATGCCATGCACACAGGAGGGAAGGAACGAGAAACAGGAAGGGGTGTGGAGAGAGAGCAGAGGAGAAATGGAAAGGGGAAGAAATGCCATGCAGACCAATGGACAGTGTGTGTGTGTGTGTGTCATCCTCAGATGGCCATGACAGTACAGTGTGCATGACAAAGATAGCTGGATTTATAGCCTTGTGTAAGCCAGAGATGGTGGCAAGGGGAACCTCTCTCTCTCTCCCTCTTCTCTCTCTTCCTCTCTTCCTCTCTCTCTCTCTCCCTCTTTCGCTCTCTCTCTCTCTCTCGCTCTCTCTCTCGCTCTCTCTCTCTCTCTCTCTCTCTCTCTCTCGCTCTCTCTCTCTCTCTCTCTCTCTCTCTCTCTCTCTCTCTCTCTCTCTCTCTCTCCCTCTCTATCTCCTCTCTCTTCCGCTCTCGCTCTCTCTCTCTTTATATCTCTGTTTCCTCTACTCTGTATCTTCTCTCGCTCTCTCTACCCTGCCTCTCTCTCCTTCTCTCTCTCTCTCTCTCTCTCTTTCTCTCTCTCTCCTCTCCTGGTCTCTCTCTCAATGATATATCTCTCTCTCTCCTCTGCTTGTCTCTATCCTCTCACTCGTCGTATATCTGTCCCTTCCTGTGCCTCCCTCCCTCTCGCACGCTCTACAATTCCCTCTGTTTCCATTCCAATCTCCATCCTACTTTGTCATTCTACCATTTCCTCTGTCCGTCTTTCACTCCTCTCTCCTTGTTTCTTTCTATCTCACTGTATACCTCTTCCTCCTCATTCTCTTTCTCTACTATTCACTTTCCCCTTCTATCCATTCTGTCTCTCTGTCTCTCTCTGTGTCTCTCTGTCTCTTTTTTGACTCTCCCCTCCCATTCTCTGTCTTTCCTCACTCTGCTCACCCTTAACCAGCTGGCTATTGTGATAAAAGACCCCCCATTCCCCTATGTCTCAGCCAGCTTTATTATGTCATTCTAAAGACCAGTGTCACACTGTGCAAGCATGTGTGCATGTCCATTTGTGAGTCTGTGTGTCTGCTGTGTTTGGAGTTCCACCCAGCTAGTTTGATGCCACAGATCTAGGATCAGATTACTACCATTCTATCTCTATCTATTCTAACCTTAACCAGACGTATCTGACCCTGTATCAGTGGTTAGGGGGTATCAGTCTGAATGGCAGTGACTGACCTATCATGCTAACCTAGACCACTAGGTGTCTGACCTGTCTTAGACAGGGTTAGTCCATTATGAGGGCATCTAACTCAATGTCTCAGACAGGGTTAGTCCATTAGGATGGCAGCTAACTCAATGTCTCAGACAGGGTTAGTCCATTAGCAGGGCAGCTAACTCAATGTCTCAGACAGGGTTAGTCCATTAGGATGGCAGCTAACTCAATGTCTCAGACAGGGTTAGTCCATTAGGATGGCAGCTAACTCAATGTCTCAGACAGGGTTAGTCCATTAGGAGGGCAGCTAACTCAATGTCTCAGACAGGGTTAGTCCATTAGGATGGCAGCTAACTCATTGTCTCAGACAGGGTTAGTCCATTAGGATGGCAGCTAACTCAATGTCTCAGACAGGGTTAGTCCATTAGGATGGCAGCTAACTCAATGTCTCAGACAGGGTTAGTCCATTAAGGTGGCAGCTAACTCAATGTCTCAGACAGGGTTAGTCCATTAGGAGGGCAGCTAACTCAATGTCTCAGACAGGGTTAGTCCATTAGGATGGCAGCTAACTCAATGTCTCAGACAGGGTTAGTCCATTAAGGTGGCAGCTAACTCAATGTCTCAGACAGGGTTAGTCCATTAGGAGGGCAGCTAACTCAATGTCTCAGACAGGGTTAGTCCATTAAGGTGGCAGCTAACTCAATGTCTCAGACAGGGTTAGTCCATTAGGAGGGCAGCTAACTCAATGTCTCAGACAGGGTTAGTCCATTAGTCTCAGTATTTCCAAGATGGCGTAGCAGTCAGACGTCTTTGTCTTTGTCTTGTCTCGTCCCATGTATATAACTTTTTATATGTTTTTCTTCGCATTCTTTTTAATATTTTTCCTAAACCTCAACTTCAAAATACTCTCCTGCAACCCGCCTCACCCAATGTGGTGTGGATCAGTTCGTTTTCTAAAGTATTTCTATTTACCTCTGAACTGGAATACCTCAACTGAAGCTAGCTAGCTAACTAGCTACCAGCTATCAGCTATCAGTCAGCTAACCACTGCTAGCGGTCATCAGCTAACCTTTAGCTCGGAAAGCTCTCGCCAGTTCGTACAACGCGCTTCAAACCAGAGCATACCGGACCTATTTTTCTCTCCATATCCCCGGATTCCTACCACAAACTCTGAACCTTTTCATCCGGGTCATGGCAGCTAGCTATCCGCATCCCGGGTTGACTACTCCTGGCTAACGTTTCCGTCCCGGAGCAAGCACCAACTAGCCTGGGGCTAGCCCATGCAAGACCCATCTCCCGGCTAGGGCTCCTGGGCTACTCCTGAAGCCCACTCCTCGGCTACAATATCTGGACCCCTTCTACTGCCGGTACGGGGCACGGAACCCCGCCGATCCTTCACGACTGGAATACCGACATAATCTGCACGAGGATCCCAACAGGGCCCTCAGGCGCCTGAAGGCCCATTCTGCTAACCGCGGCCTGCTAGCTATCTATAGCATATTGGTCTGTTAGCTGATCCACCGGCCAGTTTTTTGGACACTATACCCATTTTGCCAATTGGACTTGGACCCCTCTGCTACTTGGAACCCTACTAACTCCACGACTGGTCTATCAACGTCACCGCACGAGGAGGCAAAAACATAATTTTCCCCCATCGCAACGTCCCTCTAAGACCCTTATGCTAGCTTGCTAACCCCAGCCTGCTAACTGCTAGCTTGCTAGCCCCGGGCTGCTAACTGTCTGAATCGCCGTGTCCCCAGCCAGCCCAACCACTCACTGGACCCATACGATCACTTGGCTACGCATGCCTCTACCTAATATCAATGTGCCTTGTCCATTACTGTACTGGTTAGTGATTACTGTCTTATTTCACTGTAGAGCCTATAGCCCTGCTCAATATGCCTTAACCAACCATTTTACATTTACATTTAAGTCATTTAGCAGACGCTCTTATCCAGAGCGACTTACAAATTGGTGCATTCACCTTATGATATCCAGTGGAACAGCCACTTTACAATAGTGCATCTAAATCTTTTAAGGGGGGGGGGGGGGGGGGGGGTTAGAAGGATTACTTTATCCTATCCTAGGTATTCCTTAAAGAGGTGGGGTTTCAGGTGTCTCCGGAAGGTGGTGATTGACTCCGCTGACCTGGCGTCGTGAGGGAGTTTGTTCCACCATTGGGGTGCCAGAGCAGCGAACAGTTTTGACTGGGCTGAGCGGGAACTGTACTTCCTCAGAGGTAGGGAGGCGAGCAGGCCAGAGGTGGATGAACGCAGTGCCCTTGTTTGGGTGTAGGGCCTGATCAGAGCCTGAAGGTATGGAGGTGCCGTTCCCCTCACAGCTCCGTAGGCAAGCACCATGGTCTTGTAGCGGATGCGAGCTTCAACTGGAAGCCAGTGGAGAGAGCGGAGGAGCGGGGTGACGTGAGAGAACTTGGGAAGGTTGAACACCAGACGGGCTGCGGCGTTCTGGATGAGTTGTAGGGGTTTAATGGCACAGGCAGGGAGCCCAGCCAACAGCGAGTTGCAGTAATCCAGACGGGAGATGACAAGTGCCTGGATTAGGACCTGCGCCGCTTCCTGTGTGAGGCAGGGTCGTACTCTGCGAATGTTGTAGAGCATGAACCTACAGGAACGGGCCACCGCCTTGATGTTAGTTGAGAACGACAGGGTGTTGTCCAGGATCACGCCAAGGTTCTTAGCGCTCTGGGAGGAGGACACAATGGAGTTGTCAACCGTGATGGCGAGATCATGGAACGGGCAGTCCTTCCCCGGGAGGAAGAGCAGCTCCGTCTTGCCGAGGTTCAGCTTGAGGTGGTGATTCGTCATCCACACTGATATGTCTGCCAGACATGCAGAGATGCGATTCGCCACCTGGTTATCAGAAGGGGGAAAGGAGAAGATTAATTGTGTGTCGTCTGCATAGCAATGATAGGAGAGACCATGTGAGGTTATGACAGAGCCAAGTGACTTGGTGTATAGCGAGAATAGGAGAGGGCCTAGAACAGAGCCCTGGGGGACACCAGTGGTGAGAGCACGTGGTGAGGAGACAGATTCTCGCCACGCCACCTGGTAGGAGCGACCTGTCAGGTAGGACGCAATCCAAGCGTGGGCCGCGCCGGAGATGCCCAACTCGGAGAGGGTGGAGAGGAGGATCTGATGGTTCACAGTATCAAAGGCAGCCGATAGGTCTAGAAGGATGAGAGCAGAGGAGAGAGAGTTAGCTTTAGCAGTGCGGAGCGCCTCCGTGACACAGAGAAGAGCAGTCTCAGTTGAATGACTAGTCTTGAAACCTGACTGATTTGGATCAAGAAGGTCATTCTGAGAGAGATAGCACGAGAGCTGGCCAAGGACGGCACGTTCAAGAGTTTTGGAGAGAAAATAAAGAAGGGATACTGTTCTGTAGTTGTTGACATCGGAGGGATCGAGTGTAGGTTTTTTCAGAAGGGGTGCAACTCTCGCTCTCTTGAAGACGGAAGGGACGTAGCCAGCGGTCAAGGATGAGTTGATGAGCGAGGTGAGGTAAGGGAGAAGGTCTCCGGAAATGGTCTGGAGAAGAGAGGAGGGGATAGGGTCAAGCGGGCAGGTTGTTGGGCGGCCGGCCGTCACAAGACGCGAGATTTCATCTGGGGAGAGAGGGGAGAAAGAGGTCAAAGCACAGGGTAGGGCAGTGTGAGCAGAACCAGCGGTGTCGTTTGACTTAGCAAACGAGGATCGGATGTCGTCAACCTTCTTTTCAAAATGGTTGACGAAGTCATCCGCAGAGAGGGAGGAGGGGGGGGGAGGGGGAGGAGGATTCAGGAGGGAGGAGAAGGTGGCAAAGAGCTTCCTAGGGTTAGAGGCAGATGCTTGGAATTTAGAGTGGTAAAAAGTGGCTTTAGCAGCAGAGACAGAAGAGGAAAATGTAGAGAGGAGGGAGTGAAAGGATGCCAGGTCCGCAGGGAGGCGAGTTCTCCTCCATTTCCGCTCGGCTGCCCGGAGCCCTGTTCTGTGAGCTCGCAATGAGTCGTCGAGCCACGGAGCAGGAGGGGAGGACCGAGCCGGCCTGGAGGATAGGGGACATAGAGAGTCAAAGGATGCAGAAAGGGAGGAGAGGAGGGTTGAGGAGGCAGAATCAGGAGATAGGTTGGAGAAGGTTTGAGCAGAGGGAAGAGATGATAGGATGGAAGAGGAGAGAGTAGCGGGGGAGAGAGAGCGAAGGTTGGGACGGCGCGATACCATCCGAGTAGGGGCAGAGTGGGAAGTGTTGGATGAGAGCGAGAGGGAAAAGGATACAAGGTAGTGGTCGGAGACTTGGAGGGGAGTTGCAATGAGATTAGTGGAAGAACAGCATCTAGTAAAGATGAGGTCAAGCGTATTGCCTGCCTTGTGAGTAGGGGGGGAAGGTGAGAGGGTGAGGTCAAAAGAGGAGAGGAGTGGAAAGAGGGAGGCAGAGAGGAATGAGTCAAAGGTAGACGTGGGGAGGTTAAAGTCACCCAGAACTGTGAGAGGTGAGCCATCCTCAGGGAAGGAACTTATCAAGGCGTCAAGCTCATTGATGAACTCTCCAAGGGAACCTGGAGGGCGATAAATGATAAGGATGTTAAGCTTGAAAGGGCTGGTAACTGTGACAGCATGGAATTCAAAGGAGGCGATAGACAGATGGGTCAGGGGAGAAAGAGAGAATGTCCACTTGGGAGAGATGAGGATCCCAGTGCCACCACCCCGCTGACCAGAAGCTCTCGGGGTGTGCGAGAACACGTGGGCAGACGAGGAGAGAGCAGTAGGAGTAGCAGTGTTATCTGTGGTAATCCATGTTTCCGTCAGTGCCAAGAAGTAGAGGGACTGGAGGGAAGCATAGGCTGAGATGAACTCTGCCTTGTTGGCCGCAGATCGGCAGTTCCAGAGGCTGCCGGAGACCTGGAACTCCACGTGGGTTGTGCGCGCTGGGACCACCAGGTTAGGGTGGCAGCGGCCACGCGGTGTGAAGCGTTTGTATGGTCTGTGCAGAGAGGAGAGAACAGGGATAGACAGACACATAGTTGACAGGCTACAGAAGAGGCTACGCTAATGCAAAGGAGATTGGAATGACAAGTGGACTACACGTCTCGAATGTTCAGAAAGTTAAGCTTACGTTGCAAAAATCTTATTGACTAAAATGATTAAAATGATGCTGTACTGCTGGCTGGTGAAGTAGGCTAGCTAGCAGTGGCTGCGTTGTTGACTTTGTTTGAAAGTGTTGCTGGCTAGGTAGCCTCGATAACTGGCTAGGTAACCTCGATAACTGGCTAGATAATTACTCTAAACTACACAATTATCTTAGATACAAAGACAGCAAAGACAACTATGTAGCTAGCTAACACTACACTAATCAAATCGTTCCGTTGTACTGTTTCGGTAGAAGTTGGCTAGCTGGCTAGCTAGCAGTGTTGACAACGTTAGGACGGCGAAAATAGCTGGCTAGCTGACTTTGTTTGAAAGTGGAGCTGGCTAGGTAACCTCGATAACTAGCTAGATAATTACTCTAAACTACACAATTATCTTAGATACAAAGACAGCAAAGACAACTATATAGCTAGCTAACACTACACTAATCAAATCGTTCCGTTGTAATGATTCGGTAGAAGTTGGCTAGCTGGCTAGCTAGCAGTGTTGACAACGTTAGAAGATTCGATAATTCGATAATAATCTAAACTACACAATTATCTTTGATACAAAGACGGCTATGTAGCTAGCTAAGAAAAAAGTGCTAAGATCAAACAAATCAAACCGTTGTACAGTAATGAAATTAAATTAAATGTAATACTACCTGTGGAGCGTTGCGAACCATGTTGTTCCACCTCCCACATATGCGATGACATCACCTGGTTTAAACGTCTCTAGAGACTATATCTCTCTCCTCATTACTCACTGCCTAGGTTGCCTCCAATGCACTCTCTTCCTACCATACCTTTGTCTGTACATTATGCCTTGAATCTATGCTATCGTGCCCAGACACCTGCTCCCTTTACTCTCTGTTCTGAACGTGCTAGACGGCCAGTTCTTATAGCCTTTAGCCCTACCCTTATCCTACTTCTCCTGGCTTAGGAAAACCACCAAAAACCCTGAAACTTCCATCCCTAACTATAACATTTTCCGCCAAGAGAACTGCTAAAGGGGTGGTGTTGCAATCTACTGCAGAGAGAGCCTGCAAAGTTCTATCTTACTATCCAGGTCTCTACCAAAACAATTCGAGCTTCTACTTCAAAAAATGTACATTTCCAGAAACAAGTCTCTCACCGTTGCCGCTTGCTATAGACCACCCTCTGCCCCCAGCTGTGCCCTGGACACCATATGTGAATTGATTGCCCACCATCTATCTTCTGAGCTCGTGCTGCTAGGTGACCTAAACTGGGACATGCTTAACTTCTTGACGCTAGGAGGCAGAATTTTTATGTTTGGAAAAATAACGTTCCCAATGTAAACGGCCTATTTCTCAGGCCCAGATGCTAGAATATGCATATAATTGACAGATTAGGATAGAAAACACTCTAAAGTTTCCAAAACTGTCAAAATATTGTCTGTGAGTATAACAGAACTGATTTTGCAGGCAAAAACCTGAGGAAATCCAACCCGGAAGTGCCTCTTATTTTGAAAATTCCCTGTTCCATTGCCTGCCTTTCCTTCATTTAAAGGGACATCAACTAGTTTCAAGCTTTTATTCTGAAAAATGAGCGAGATTTATCAAATTGCGTCAGTGTCCTTGATTAGTTCTTGTGCGCGAAAGTGGTAGCTTGACATTTTATTTCTGTCTTGTATTGAATAGTTTACCCTCCGGTTGAAATATTATCGATTATTTATGTTAAAAACAACCTGAGGATTGATTATAAAAAACGTTTGACATGTTTCTACGAACTTCTGCGAACAGGCCTTTCTAATTGACCTGGCCGGGGTATCCTGGAATGACATTGACCTCATCCCGTCAGTAGAGGATGCCTGGTTATTCTTTAAAAGAACCTTCCTCACCATCTTAAATAAGCATGCTCCATTCAAAAAATGTAGAACCAGGAATAGATATAGCCCTTGGTTCACTCCAGACCTGTCTGCCCTTCACCAGCACAAAAACATCCTGTGGCGTTCTGCATTAGCATCGAATAGCTCCCGTGATATGCAACTTTTTAGTTTTAGGGAAGTTAGGAACCAATATACACAGGCAGTTAGGAAAGCTAAGGCTAGCTTTTTCAAAGAGAAATTTGCATCCTGTAGTACAAACTCAAACAAGTTCTGGGACATTGTAAAATCTATGGAGAATAAGAGCACCTCCTCCCAGCTGCCCACTGCACTGAGGCTAGGAAACACTGTCACCACCGATAAATCTGAGATAATTGAGAATTTCAATACGCATTTTTCTCCGGCTGGCCATGCTTTCCACCTGGCTACCCCTACCACGGGCAACAGCCCTGCGATCCCCACAGCAACTCGCCCAAACCTCCCCTATTTCTCCTTCACTCAAATCCAGATAACTGATGTTCTGAAAGAGCTGCAAAATCTGGACCCCTACAAATCAGCCGGGCTAGACAATCTGGACCCTCTCTTTCTGAAATTATCTGCCGGAATTATTGCAACCACTATTACTAGCCTGTTCAACCTCTCTTTCGTATCGTCTGAGATTCCCATAGATTGGAAAGCTGCCGCGATTATCCCCCTCTTCAAAGGGTGAGACACTCTAGACCCAAACTGCTACAGACCTATATCTATTCTACCCTGCCTTTCTAAGGTCTTTGAAAGCCAAGTTAACAAACAGATTAACGACCATTTCGAATCTCACCATACCTTCTCCGCTATGCAATCTGGTTTCAGAGCTGGTCATGGGTGCACCTCAGCCACGCTCAAGGTCCTAAACTATTTCATAACTGCCATCGATAAGAGACATTACTGTGCAGCCGTATTCATCGACCTGGCTAAGGCTTTCGACTCTGTCAATCACAACATTCTTATTGGCAGACTCAACAGCCTTGGTTTCTCAGATGACTGCCTCGCTTGGTTCACCAACTACTTCTCAGATAGAGTTCAGTATGTCAAATCGGAGGGCCTGTTGTCCAGACCTCTGGCTGTCTCTATGGGGGTGCCACAGGGTTCAATTCTTGGGCCGACTCTCTTCTCTGTGTACATCAATGATGTCGCTCTCGCTGCTGGTGATTCTCTGATCCACCTCTACGCAGACGACACCATTCTGTATACCTCTGGCCCTTCGTTGGACACTGTGTTAACTAACCTCCAGATGAGCTTCAATGCCATACAACTCTCCTTCCGTGGCCTCCAACTGCTCTTAAATGCAAGTTAAACTAAGTGCATGATCTTCAACCGATCGCTGCCCGCACCTGCTAGCCCGTCCGGCATCACTACTCTGGACGGTTCTGACTTAGAATATGTGGACAACTACAAATACCTAGGTTTCTGGTTAGACGGTAAACTCTCCTTCCAGACTCACATTAAACATCTTCAATCCAAAATTAAATCTAGAATCGGCTTCCTATTTCGCAACAAAGCATTCTTCACTCAAGCTGCCAAACATACCCTCGTAAAACTGACCATCCTACAGATCCTTGACTTCGGCGATGTCATTTACAAAATAGCCTCCAACACTCTACTCAACAAATTGGATGCAGTCTATCACAGTGCCATCCGTTTTATCACCAAAGCCCCATATACAACCCACCACTGCGACCTGTATGATCTCGTTGGCTGGCCCACGCTTCATACTCGTCGCCAAACCCACTGGCTCCAGGTCATCTACAAGTCTCTGCTAGGTAAAGCCCCGCCTTATCTCAGCTCACTGGTCACCATAGCAGCACCCACCCATAGCACGCGCTCCAGCAGGTATATCTCACTGGTCACTCTCAAAGCCAATTCTTTCTTTGGCCGCCTCTCCTTCCAGTTCTCTTCTGCCAATGACTGGAACGAACTGCAAAAATCTCTGAAGCTGGAGACTCTTACCTCCCTCACTAGCTTTAAGCACCAGCTGTCAGAGCAGCTCACAGATCACTGCACCTGTACATAGCTCATAAGTAAATAGCCCATCCAATCTTCCTTATCCCCATACTCTATTTGTTTATTTATTTATTTATCTTGCTCCTTTGCACCCCAGTATCTCAACTTGCACATTCATCTTCTGCACATCCTACCATTCCAGTGTTTAATTACTATATTGTAATTACTTTGCCACCATGGCCTATTTATTGCCTTACCTCTCTTATCCAACCTCATTTGCACATGCTGTATATAGCTTTTTCTACTGTATTATTGATTGTATGTTTGTTTAATCCATGTGTAACTCTGTGTTGTTGTATGTGTCGAACTGCTTTGCTTAATCTTGGCCAGGTCGCAGTTGCAAATGAGAACTTGTTCTCAACTAGCCTACCTGGTTAAATAAAGGTGGAAAAAAAGAAAGAAAAGGGTTAGTCCATTAGGAGGGCAGCTAACTCAATGTCTCAGACAGGGTTAGTCCATTAGGAGGGCAGCTAACTCAATGTCTCAGACAGGGTTGGTCCATTAGGAGGGCAGCTAACTCAATGTCTCAGACAGGGTTGGTCCATTAGGAGGGCAGCTAACTCAATGTCTCAGACAGGGTTAGTCCATTAGGATGGCAGCTAACTCAATGTCTCAGACAGGGTTGGTCCATTAGGAGGGCAGCTAACTCAATGTCTCAGACAGGGTTAGTCCATTAGGATGGCAGCTAACTCAATGTCTCAGACAGGGTTAGTCCATTAGGAGGGCAGCTAACTCAATGTCTCAGACAGGGTTAGTCCATTAGGAGGGCAGCTAACTCAATGTCTCAGACAGGGTTGGTCCATTAGGAGGGCAGCTAACTCAATGTCTCAGACAGGGTTAGTCCATTAGGAGGGCAGCTAACTCAATGTCTCAGACAGGGTTAGTCCATTAGGAGGGCAGCTAACTCAATGTCTCAGACAGGGTTAGTCCATTAGGAGGGCAGCTAACTCAATGTCTCAGACAGGGTTAGTCCATTAGGAGGGCAGCTAACTCAATGTGTCAGACAGGGTTAGTCCATTAGGAGGGCAGCTAACTCAATGTCTCAGACAGGGTTAGTCCATTAGGAGGGCAGCTAACTCAATGTCTCAGACAGGGTTAGTCCATTAGGAGGGCAGCTAACTCAATGTCTCAGACAGGGTTAGTCCATTAGGAGGGCAGCTAACTCAATGTCTCAGACAGGGTTAGTCCATTAGGAGGGCAGCTAACTCATTGTCTCAGACAGGGTTAGTCCATTAGGAGGGCAGCTAACTCAATGTCTCAGACAGGGTTAGTCCATTAGGAGGGCAGCTAACTCAATGTCTCAGACAGGGTTAGTCCATTAGAAGGGCAGCTAACTCAATGTCTCAGACAGGGTTAGTCCATTAGGAGGGCAGCTAACTCAATGTCTCAGACAGGGTTAGTCCATTAGGAGGGCAGCTAACTCATTGTCTCAGACAGGGTTAGTCCATTAGGAGGGCAGCTAACTCAATGTCTCAGACAGGGTTAGTCCATTAGGAGGGCAGCTAACTCAATGTCTCAGACAGGGTTAGTCCATTAGGAGGGCAGCTAACTCAATGTGTCAGCCAGGGTTAGTCCATTAGGAGGGCAGCTAACTCAATGTCTCAGACAGGGTTAGTCCATTAGGAGGGCAGCTAACTCAATGTCTCAGACAGGGTTAGTCCATTAGGAGGGCAGCTAACTCAATGTCTCAGACAGGGTTAGTCCATTAGGAGGGCAGCTAACTCAATGTCTCAGACAGGGTTAGTCCATTAGGAGGGCAGCTAACTCAATGTCTCAGACAGGGTTAGTCCATTAGGAGGTCAGCTAACTCAATGTCTCAGACAGGGTTAGTCCATTAGGAGGGCAGCTAACTCATTGTCTCAGACAGGGTTAGTACATTAGGAGGGCAGCTAACTCAATGTCTCAGACAGGGTTAGTCCATTAGGAGGTCAGCTAACTCATTGTCTCAGACAGGGTTAGTCCATTAGGAGGGCAGCTAACTCAATGTCTCAGAGAGGGTTAGTCCATTAGGAGGGCAGCTAACTCAATGTTTCAGACAGGGTTAGTCCATTAGGAGGGCAGCTAACTCAATGTCTCAGACAGGGTTAGTCCATTAGGAGGGCAGCTAACTCAATGTCTCAGACAGGGTTAGTCCATTAGGAGGGCAGCTAAGCTAACTCAATGTCTCAGACAGGGTTAGTCCATTAAGGTGGCAGCTAACTCAATGTCTCAGACAGGGTTAGTCCATTAGGAGGTCAGCTAACTCAATGTCTCAGACAGGGTTAGTCCATTAGGAGGGCAGCTAACTCAATGTCTCAGACAGGGTTAGTCCATTAGGATGGCAGCTAACTCAATGTCTCAGACAGGGTTAGTCCATTAGGAGGGCAGCTAACTCAATGTCTCAGACAGGGTTAGTCCATTAGGATGGCAGCTAACTCAATGTCTCAGACAGGTTAGTCCATTAAGGTGGCAGCTAACTCAATGTCTCAGACAGGGTTAGTCCATTAGGAGGGCAGCTAACTCACTGTCTCAGACAGGGTTAGTCCATTAGGAGGGCAGCTAACTCAATGTCTCAGACAGGGTTAGTCCATTAGGATGGCAGCTAACTCAATGTCTCAGACAGGGTTAGTCCATTAAGGTGGCAGCTAACTCAATGTCTCAGACAGGGTTAGTCCATTAGGATGGCAGCTAACTCAATGTCTCAGACAGGGTTAGTCCATTAAGGTGGCAGCTAACTCAATGTCTCAGACAGGGTTAGTCCATTAGGATGGCAGCTAACTCAATGTCTCAGACAGGGTTAGTCCATTAGGATGGCAGCTAACTCAATGTCTCAGACAGGGTTAGTCCATTAAGGTGGCAGCTAACTCAATGTCTCAGACAGGGTTAGTCCATTAGGATGGCAGCTAACTCAATGTCTCAGACAGGGTTAGTCCATTAGGATGGCAGCTAACTCAATGTCTCAGACAGGGTTAGTCCATTAGGATGGCAGCTAACTCAATGTCTCAGACAGGGTTAGTCCATTAGGAGGGCAGCTAACTCAATGTCTCAGACAGGGTTAGTCCATTAGAAGGGCAGCTAACTCAATGTCTCAGACAGGGTTAGTCCATTAGGAGGGCAGCTAACTCAATGTCTCAGACAGGGTTAGTCCATTAGGAGGGCAGCTAACTCATTGTCTCAGACAGGGTTAGTCCATTAGGAGGGCAGCTAACTCAATGTCTCAGACAGGGTTAGTCCATTAGGAGGGCAGCTAACTCAATGTCTCAGACAGGGTTAGTCCATTAGGAGGGCAGCTAACTCAATGTGTCAGCCAGGGTTAGTCCATTAGGAGGGCAGCTAACTCAATGTCTCAGACAGGGTTAGTCCATTAGGAGGGCAGCTAACTCAATGTCTCAGACAGGGTTAGTCCATTAGGAGGGCAGCTAACTCAATGTCTCAGACAGGGTTAGTCCATTAGGAGGGCAGCTAACTCAATGTCTCAGACAGGGTTAGTCCATTAGGAGGGCAGCTAACTCAATGTCTCAGACAGGGTTAGTCCATTAGGAGGTCAGCTAACTCAATGTCTCAGACAGGGTTAGTCCATTAGGAGGGCAGCTAACTCATTGTCTCAGACAGGGTTAGTCCATTAGGAGGGCAGCTAACTCAATGTCTCAGACAGGGTTAGTCCATTAGGAGGTCAGCTAACTCATTGTCTCAGACAGGGTTAGTCCATTAGGAGGGCAGCTAACTCAATGTCTCAGAGAGGGTTAGTCCATTAGGAGGGCAGCTAACTCAATGTTTCAGACAGGGTTAGTCCATTAGGAGGGCAGCTAACTCAATGTCTCAGACAGGGTTAGTCCATTAGGAGGGCAGCTAACTCAATGTCTCAGACAGGGTTAGTCCATTAGGAGGGCAGCTAACTCAATGTCTCAGACAGGGTTAGTCCATTAGGAGGGCAGCTAACTCAATGTCTCAGACAGGGTTAGTCCATTAAGGTGGCAGCTAACTCAATGTCTCAGACAGGGTTAGTCCATTAGGAGGTCAGCTAACTCAATGTCTCAGACAGGGTTAGTCCATTAGGAGGGCAGCTAACTCAATGTCTCAGACAGGGTTAGTCCATTAGGATGGCAGCTAACTCAATGTCTCAGACAGGGTTAGTCCATTAGGAGGGCAGCTAACTCAATGTCTCAGACAGGGTTAGTCCATTAGGATGGCAGCTAACTCAATGTCTCAGACAGGTTAGTCCATTAAGGTGGCAGCTAACTCAATGTCTCAGACAGGGTTAGTCCATTAGGAGGGCAGCTAACTCACTGTCTCAGACAGGGTTAGTCCATTAGGAGGGCAGCTAACTCAATGTCTCAGACAGGGTTAGTCCATTAGGATGGCAGCTAACTCAATGTCTCAGACAGGGTTAGTCCATTAAGGTGGCAGCTAACTCAATGTCTCAGACAGGGTTAGTCCATTAGGATGGCAGCTAACTCAATGTCTCAGACAGGGTTAGTCCATTAAGGTGGCAGCTAACTCAATGTCTCAGACAGGGTTAGTCCATTAGGATGGCAGCTAACTCAATGTCTCAGACAGGGTTAGTCCATTAGGATGGCAGCTAACTCAATGTCTCAGACAGGGTTAGTCCATTAAGGTGGCAGCTAACTCAATGTCTCAGACAGGGTTAGTCCATTAGGATGGCAGCTAACTCAATGTCTCAGACAGGGTTAGTCCATTAGGATGGCAGCTAACTCAATGTCTCAGACAGGGTTAGTCCATTAGGATGGCAGCTAACTCAATGTCTCAGACAGGTTAGTCCATTAGGAGGGCAGCTAACTCATTGTCTCAGACAGGGTTAGTCCATTAGGAGGGCAGCTAACTCAATGTCTCAGACAGGGTTAGTCCATTAGGAGGGCAGCTAACTCAATGTCTCAGACAGGGTCAGTCCATTAGGATGGCAGCTAACTCAATGTCTCAGACAGGGTTAGTCCATTAGGAGGGCAGCTAACTCAATGTCTCAGACAGGTTAGTCCATTAAGGTGGCAGCTAACTCAATGTCTCAGACAGGGTTAGTCCATTAGGAGGGCAGCTAACTCAATGTCTCAGACAGGGTTAGTCCATTAGTCTCAGTATTTCCAAGATGGCGTAGCAGTCAGACGTCTTTGTCTTTGTCTTGTCTCGTCCCATGTATATAAGTTTTTATATGTTTTTCTTCGCATTCTTTTTAATATTTTTCCTAAACCTCAACTTCAAAATACTCTCCTGCAACCCGCCTCACCCAATGTGGTGTGGATTAGTTCGTTTTCTAAAGTATTTCTATTTACCTCTGAACTGGAATACCTCAACTGAAGCTAGCTAGCTAACTAGCTACCAGCTATCAGCTATCAGTCAGCTAACCACTGCTAGCGGTCATCAGCTAACCTTTAGCTCGGAAAGCTCTCGCCAGTTCGTACAACGCGCTTCAAACCAGAGCATACCGGACCTATTTTTCTCTCCATATCCCCGGATTCCTACCACAAACTCTGAACCTTTTCATCCGGGTCATGGCAGCTAGCTATCTGCATCCCGGGTTGACTACTCCTGGCTAACGTTTCCGTCCCGGACCAAGCACCAACTAGCCTGGGGCTAGCCCATGCAAGACCCATCTCCCGGCTAGGGCTCCTGGGCTACTCCTGAAGCCCACTCCTCGGCTACAATATCTGGACCCCTTCTACTGCCGGTACGGGGCACGGAACCCCGCCGATCCTTCACGACTGGAATACCGACATAATCTGCACGAGGATCCCAACAGGGCCCTCAGGCGCCTGAAGGCCCATTCTGCTAACCGCGGCCTGCTAGCTATCTATAGCATATTGGTCTGTTAGCTGATCCACCGGCCAGTTTTTTGGACACTATACCCATTTTGCCAATTGGACTTGGACCCCTCTGCTACTTGGAACCCTACTAACTCCACGACTGGTCTATCAACGTCACCGCACGAGGAGGCAAAAACATAACTTTCCCCCATCGCAACGTCCCTCTAAGACCCTTATGCTAGCTTGCTAACCCCAGCCTGCTAACTGCTAGCTTGCTAGCCCCGGGCTGCTAACTGTCTGAATCGCCGTGTCCCCAGCCAGCCCAACCACTCACTGGACCCATACGATCACTTGGCTACGCATGCCTCTACCTAATACCAATATGCCTTGTCCATTACTGTACTGGTTAGTGATTACTGTCTTATTTCACTGTAGAACCTATAGCCCTGCTCAATATGCCTTAACCAACCATGTTGTTCCACCTCCCACATATGCGATGACATCACCTGGTTTAAACGTCTCTAGAGACTATATCTCTCTCCTCATTACTCACTGCCTAGGTTTCCTCCAATGCACTCTCTTCCTACCATACCTTTGTCTGTACATTATGCCTTGAATCTATGCTATCGTGCCCAGACACCTGCTCCCTTTACTCTCTGTTCCGAACGTGCTAGACGGCCAGTTCTTATAGCCTTTAGCCCTACCCTTATCCTACTTCTCATGGCTTAGGAAAACCACCAAAAACCATGAAACTTCCATCCCTAACTATAACATTTTCTGCCAAGAGAACTGCTAAAGGGGTGGTGTTGCAATCTACTGCAGAGAGAGCCTGCAAAGTTCTATCTTACTATCCAGGTCTCTACCAAAACAATTCGAGCTTCTACTTCAAAAAATGTACATTTCCAGAAACAAGTCTCTCACCGTTGCCGCTTGCTATAGACCACCCTCTGCCCCCAGCTGTGCCCTGGACACCATATGTGAATTGATTGCCCACCATCTATCTTCTGAGCTCGTGCTGCTAGGTGACCTAAACTGGGACATGCTTAACTTCTTGACGCTAGGAGGCAGAATTTTTATGTTTGGAAAAATAACGTTCCCAATGTAAACGGCCTATTTCTCAGGCCCAGATACTAGAATATGCATATAATTGACAGATTAGGATAGAAAACACTCTAAAGTTTCCAAAACTGTTAAAATATTGTATGTGAGTATAACAGAACTGATTTTGCAGGCAAAAACCTGAGGAAATCCAACCCGGAAGTGCCTCTTATTTTGAAAATTCCCTGTTCCATTGCCTGCCTTTCCTTCATTTAAAGGGACATCAACTAGTTTCAAGCTTTTATTCTGAAAAATGAGCGAGATTTATCAAATTGCGTCAGTGTCCTTGATTAGTTCTTGTGCGCGAAAGTGGTAGCTCGACATTTTATTTCTGTCTTGTATTGAATAGTTTACCCTCCGGTTGAAATATTATCGATTATTTATGTTAAAAACAACCTGAGGATTGATTATAAAAAACGTTTGACATGTTTCTACGAACTTCTGCGAACAGGCCTTTCTAATTGACCTGGCCGGGGTATCCTGGAATGACATTGACCTCATCCCGTCAGTAGAGGATGCCTGGTTATTCTTTAAAAGTGCCTTCCTCACCATCTTAAATAAGCATGCTCCATTCAAAAAATGTAGAACCAGGAATAGATATAGCCCTTGGTTCACTCCAGACCTGTCTGCCCTTCACCAGCACAAAAACATCCTGTGGCGTTCTGCATTAGCATCGAATAGCTCCCGTGATATGCAACTTTTTAGTTTTAGGGAAGTTAGGAACCAATATACACAGGCAGTTAGGAAAGCTAAGGCTAGCTTTTTCAAAGAGAAATTTGCATCCTGTAGTACAAACTCAAACAAGTTCTGGGACATTGTAAAATCTATGGAGAATAAGAGCACCTCCTCCCAGCTGCCCACTGCACTGAGGCTAGGAAACACTGTCACCACCGATAAATCTGAGATAATTGAGAATTTCAATACGCATTTTTCTCCGGCTGGCCATGCTTTCCACCTGGCTACCCCTACCACGGGCAACAGCCCTGCGATCCCCACAGCAACTCGCCCAAACCTCCCCTATTTCTCCTTCACTCAAATCCAGATAACTGATGTTCTGAAAGAGCTGCAAAATCTGGACCCCTACAAATCAGCCGGGCTAGACAATCTGGACCCTCTCTTTCTGAAATTATCTGCCGGAATTATTGCAACCACTATTACTAGCCTGTTCAACCTCTCTTTCGTATCGTCTGAGATTCCCATAGATTGGAAAGCTGCCGCGATTATCCCCCTCTTCAAAGGGTGAGACACTCTAGACCCAAACTGCTACAGACCTATATCTATTCTACCCTGCCTTTCTAAGGTCTTTGAAAGCCAAGTTAACAAACAGATTAACGACCATTTCGAATCTCACCATACCTTCTCCGCTATGCAATCTGGTTTCAGAGCTGGTCATGGGTGCACCTCAGCCACGCTCAAGGTCCTAAACTATTTCATAACCGCCATCGATAAGAGACATTACTGTGCAGCCGTATTCATCGACCTGGCTAAGGCTTTCGACTCTGTCAATCACAACATTCTTATTGGCAGACTCAACAGCCTTGGTTTCTCAGATGACTGCCTCGCTTGGTTCACCAACTACTTCTCAGATAGAGTTCAGTATGTCAAATCGGAGGGCCTGTTGTCCAGACCTCTGGCTGTCTCTATGGGGGTGCCACAGGGTTCAATTCTTGGGCCGACTCTCTTCTCTGTGTACATCAATGATGTCGCTCTCGCTGCTGGTGATTCTCTTATCCACCTCTACGCAGACGACACCATTCTGTATACCTCTGGCCCTTCGTTGGACACTGTGTTAACTAACCTCCAGATGAGCTTCAATGCCATACAACTCTCCTTCCGTGGCCTCCAACTGCTCTTAAATGCAAGTTAAACTAAGTGCATGATCTTCAACCGATCGCTGCCCGCACCTGCTAGCCCGTCCGGCATCACTACTCTGGACGGTTCTGACTTAGAATATGTGGACAACTACAAATACCTAGGTTTCTGGTTAGACGGTAAACTCTCCTTCCAGACTCACATTAAACATCTTCAATCCAAAATTAAATCTAGAATCGGCTTCCTATTTCGCAACAAAGCATTCTTCACTCAAGCTGCCAAACATACCCTCGTAAAACTGACCATCCTACAGATCCTTGACTTCGGCGATGTCATTTACAAAATAGCCTCCAACACTCTACTCAACAAATTGGATGCAGTCTATCACAGTGCCATCCGTTTTATCACCAAAGCCCCATATACAACCCACCACTGCGACCTGTATGATCTCGTTGGCTGGCCCACGCTTCATACTCGTCGCCAAACCCACTGGCTCCAGGTCATCTACAAGTCTCTGCTAGGTAAAGCCCCGCCTTATCTCAGCTCACTGGTCACCATAGCAGCACCCACCCATAGCACGCGCTCCAGCAGGTATATCTCACTGGTCACTCTCAAAGCCAATTCTTTCTTTGGCCGCCTCTCCTTCCAGTTCTCTTCTGCCAATGACTGGAACGAACTGCAAAAATCTCTGAAGCTGGAGACTCTTACCTCCCTCACTAGCTTTAAGCACCAGCTGTCAGAGCAGCTCACAGATCACTGCACCTGTACATAGCTCATCTGTAAATAGCCCATCCAATCTTCCTCATCCTCATACTCTATTTGTTTATTTATTTATTTATCTTGCTCCTTTGCACCCCAGTATCTCAACTTGCACATTCATCTTCTGCACATCCTACCATTCCAGTGTTTAATTACTATATTGTAATTACTTTGCCACCATGGCCTATTTATTGCCTTACCTCTCTTATCCAACCTCATTTGCACATGCTGTATATAGCTTTTTCTACTGTATTATTGATTGTATGTTTGTTTAATCCATGTGTAACTCTGTGTTGTTGTATGTGTCGAACTGCTTTGCTTTATCTTGGCCAGGTCGCAGTTGCAAATGAGAACTTGTTCTCAACTAGCCTACCTGGTTAAATAAAGGTGGAAAAAAAGAAAGAAAAGGGTTAGTCCATTAGGAGGGCAGCTAACTCAATGTCTCAGACAGGGTTGGTCCATTAGGAGGGCAGCTAACTCAATGTCTCAGACAGGGTTAGTCCATTAGGAGGGCAGCTAACTCAATGTCTCAGACAGGGTTAGTCCATTAGGAGGGCAGCTAACTCAATGTCTCAGACAGGGTTAGTCCATTAGGAGGGCAGCTAACTCAATGTCTCAGACAGGGTTAGTCCATTAGGAGGGCAGCTAACTCATTGTCTCAGACAGGGTTAGTCCATTAGGAGGGCAGCTAACTCAATGTCTCAGACAGGGTTAGTCCATTAGGAGGGCAGCTAACTCAATGTCTCAGACTGGGTTGGTCCATTAGGAGGGCAGCTAACTCAATGTCTCAGACAGGGTTGGTCCATTAGGAGGGCAGCTAACTCAATGTCTCAGACAGGGTTGGTCCATTAGGAGGGCAGCTAACTCAATGTCTCAGACAGGGTTGGTCCATTAGGAGGGCAGCTAACTCAATGTCTCAGACAGGGTTGGTCCATTAGGAGGGCAGCTAACTCAATGTCTCAGACAGGGTTGGTCCATTAGGAGGGCAGCTAACTCAATGTCTCAGACAGGGTTGGTCCATTAGGAGGGCAGCTAACTCAATGTCTCAGACAGGGTTAGTCCATTAGGAGGGCAGCTAACTCAATGTCTCAGACAGGGTTAGTCCATTAGGAGGGCAGCTAACTCAATGTCTCAGACAGGGTTAGTCCATTAGGAGGGCAGCTAACTCAATGTCTCAGACAGGGTTAGTCCATTAGGAGGGCAGCTAACTCATTGTCTCAGACAGGGTTAGTCCATTAGGAGGGCAGCTAACTCAATGTCTCAGACAGGGTTAGTCCATTAGGAGGGCAGCTAACTCAATGTCTCAGACAGGGTTAGTCCATTAGGAGGGCAGCTAACTCATTGTCTCAGACAGGGTTAGTCCATTAGGAGGGCAGCTAACTCAATGTCTCAGACAGGGTTAGTCCATTAGGAGGGCAGCTAACTCAATGTCTCAGACAGGGTTAGTCCATTAGGAGGGCAGCTAACTCAATGTCTCAGACAGGGTTAGTCCATTAGGAGGGCAGCTAACTCATTGTCTCAGACAGGGTTAGTCCATTAGGAGGGCAGCTAACTCAATGTCTCAGACAGGGTTAGTCCATTAGGAGGGCAGCTAACTCAATGTCTCAGACAGGGTTAGTCCATTAGGAGGGCAGCTAACTCAATGTCTCAGACAGGGTTAGTCCATTAGGAGGGCAGCTAACTCAATGTCTCAGACAGGGTTAGTCCATTAGGAGGGCAGCTAAGTCAATGTCTCAGACAGGGTTAGTCCATTAGGAGGGCAGCTAACTCAATGTGTCAGACAGGGTTAGTCCATTAGGAGGGCAGCTAACTCAATGTCTCAGACAGGGTTAGTCCATTAGGAGGGCAGCTAACTCAATGTCTCAGACAGGGTTAGTCCATTAGGAGGGCAGCTAACTCAATGTGTCAGACAGGGTTAGTCCATTAGGAGGGCAGCTAACTCAATGTCTCAGACAGGGTTAGTCCATTAGGAGGGCAGCTAACTCAATGTCTCAGACAGGGTTAGTCCATTAGGAGGGCAGCTAACTCAATGTCTCAGACAGGGTTAGTCCATTAGGAGGGCAGCTAACTCAATGTCTCAGACAGGGTTAGTCCATTAGGAGGGCAGCTAACTCAATGTCTCAGACAGGGTTAGTCCATTAGGAGGGCAGCTAACTCATTGTCTCAGACAGGGTTAGTCCATTAGGAGGGCAGCTAACTCAATGTCTCAGACAGGGTTAGTCCATTAGGAGGGCAGCTAACTCAATGTCTCAGACAGGGTTAGTCCATTAGGAGGGCAGCTAACTCAATGTTTCAGACAGGGTTAGTCCATTAGGAGGGCAGCTAACTCAATGTCTCAGACAGGGTTAGTCCATTAGGAGGGCAGCTAACTCAATGTCTCAGACAGGGTTAGTCCATTAGGAGGGCAGCTAACTCAATGTCTCAGACAGGGTTAGTCCATTAGGAGGTCAGCTAACTCAATGTCTCAGACAGGGTTAGTCCATTAGGAGGGCAGCTAACTCATTGTCTCAGACAGGGTTAGTCCATTAGGAGGGCAGCTAACTCAATGTCTCAGACAGGGTTAGTCCATTAGGAGGTCAGCTAACTCATTGTCTCAGACAGGGTTAGTCCATTAGGAGGGCAGCTAACTCAATGTCTCAGACAGGGTTAGTCCATTAGGAGGGCAGCTAACTCAATGTTTCAGACAGGGTTAGTCCATTAGGAGGGCAGCTAACTCAATGTCTCAGACAGGGTTAGTCCATTAGGAGGGCAGCTAACTCAATGTCTCAGACAGGGTTAGTCCATTAGGAGGGCAGCTAACTCAATGTCTCAGACAGGGTTAGTCCATTAGGAGGGCAGCTAACTCAATGTCTTAGACAGGGTTAGTCCATTAAGGTGGCAGCTAACTCAATGTCTCAGACAGGGTTAGTCCATTAGGAGGTCAGCTAACTCAATGTCTCAGACAGGGTTAGTCCATTAGGAGGGCAGCTAACTCATTGTCTCAGACAGGGTTAGTCCATTAGGAGGGCAGCTAACTCAATGTCTCAGACAGGGTTAGTCCATTAGGAGGGCAGCTAACTCAATGTCTCAGACAGGGTTAGTCCATTAGGAGGGCAGCTAACTCAATGTCTCAGACAGGGTTAGTCCATTAGGAGGTCAGCTAACTCAATGTCTCAGACAGGGTTAGTCCATTAGGAGGGCAGCTAACTCAATGTCTCAGACAGGGTTAGTCCATTAGGAGGGCAGCTAACTCAATGTCTCAGACAGGGTTAGTCCATTAGGAGGGCAGCTAACTCATTGTCTCAGACAGGGTTAGTCCATTAGGATGGCAGCTACATGTGAGGGTTCAAGAGAGTGCCAGAGTTTCAGAGTGCCTGATCTGCCTCCATGTTGTGTTGACTGTACAGGCGTGGCCAAAAGCTTTGAGAATGACACTAATATACATTTTCACAAAGTCTGCTGCCTCAGTTTGTATGATGGCAATTTGCATATACTCCAGAATGATATGAAGAGTGATCAGATGAATTGCAATTAATTGCAAAGTCCCTCTTTGCCATGTAAATTAATTGAATTCACCCCCCCAAAATTCCACTGCATTTCAGCCCTGCCACAAATGGACCAGCTGACATCATGTCAGTGATTCTCTCGTCAACACAGGTGTGAGTGTTGACGAGGACAAGACTGGAGATCACTTTGTCATGCTGATTGAGTTTGAATAACAGACTGGAAGCTTCAAAAGGAGGGTGGTGCTTGGAATCATTGTTCTTCCTCTGTCAATCATGGTTACCTGCAAGGAAACACGTGCCGTCATCATTGCTTTGCACAAAAAGGGCTTCACGGGCAAGGATATTGCTACCAGTAAGATTGCACCGAAATCAACCATTTATCGGATCATCAAGAATTTCAAGGAGAGCGGTTCAATTGTTGTGAAGAAGGCTTCAGGGCGCCCAAGAAAGTCCAGCAAGCGCCAGGACCGTCTCCTAAACATTCTCAAAACTTTTGGCCACGACTGTAGTACTAAGCTGCAGCACACAGTGCCATGTCTATATCATTAGAGGAACCCAACTTAATACACACACACACACACACACACACACACACACACACACACACACACACACACACACACACACACACACACACACACACACACACACACACACACACACACACACACACGCACACCATACACACACACACACACCATACACACACCATACACATACACATACACACACCCACACACCACACACCCACACACACACTCGCTGTAAGGTTTTCTTAATGATTAGTACAGCGTAGGAGTTCTCCTACACATTAACACTGCATTAAGTAGAATAAGTCAATGTTAAAAAACAGGCTGGTGAGTCAGAAGGAGTGTCCCAAATCGTACCCTATTCACTATCTAGTGCACTACTTTTGACCAGGGCCACTATGTAGTGCACTACTTTTGACCAGGGCCCATAGGACTCCCACTAGTTGTTTGTATGCATGGATTTTATAATGTCTCCCCGAAAAACCGCTTTCCATCAATTTAGAGTATATAGCACACCCTCATGCCAAATTGAGTCAAAAACTTTTTGGAATTCAACCAAGACTTTGTTTTGGTTTGTTTGTTTGTCAATTAGGGTGTGCAGGGTGAATACGTGGTCTGTCGTGTGGTAATATGGTATAACAAAAAGCCTATTTGATATTTTCTCAGGACGTTGTTTTCACTGATGGAATGTAGGGGTCGGCTGTTCATGATAATGCAGAGGATTTTCCCAAGGTTGCTGTTATTGGGGTCGAATTTGTCTCCACTTTTGTGGATTGGGGTGATCAGTCCTTGGTTCTGAATATTGGGGAAAATGCCAAAGCTAAGGATGATGTTCAAGAGTGTAAGTATAGCCAATTTGAAATTGTGGTCTGTGTATTTAATTATTTAATTGAGGATTCAACACCACAGGCCTTTTTGGGTTGGAGGGTTTTTATTTGGTCTTGTAGTTCATTCAATGTAATTGGAGAATCCAGTGGGTTCTGATAGTCTTTAATAGGTGACTCTATGGTTTTTAATTGATCATGTATATGTTTTTGCTGTTTGTTCTTTATAGGGACAAACAGATTGGAGAAGTGGTTTATCCATACATCTCCGTTTTGGATAGATAGCTCTTCATTGTTGTTTGTTTAGTGTTTTCCAATTTCCCCAGAACTGGTTCAATTCTATGAATTCTTCAATTAAATTGAGCTGATTTCTGACGTGCTGTTCCTTCTTTTTCCGTAGTGTATTTCTGTGATGTTTTAATGTTTCATCATTGTGAAGGTAGTTGGATAGGTTCCTCAATTCCTTTCTTAGGTTTTTGCATTCTTCATCAAACCATTTGTCATTGTTGTTAATTTTCTTAGGTTGTCTAATTGAAATGTTTAGATTTGATAGGGAAGCTGAAAGGACATATTTACTATTTAGGCTTTCACTGCCAAGTTTACAATTTCACTATTACAGTGAAACGTTTTGTCTGGGAAGTTGTCTAAAAGGGATTGAATTGTTTGTTGGCTAATTGTTTTCTGGTAGGTTTCTACACTACTTTCCTTCCATCTATAGCATTTCTTAATATTATTCACTTCCTGTATTCTCTCTCTCGCTCTCTCTCTCTCTCTCTCTCTCTCTCTCTCTCTCTCTCTCTCTCTCTCTCTCTCTCTCTCTCTCTCTCTCTCTCTCTCTCTCTCTCTCTCTCTCTCTCTCTCTCTCTCTCTCTCTCTCTCTCTCTCTCTCTCTCTCTCTCTCTCTCTCTCTCTCTCTCTCTCTCTCTCTCTCTCTCTCTCTCTCTCTCTCTCTCTCTCTCTCTCTCTCTCTCTCTCTCTCTCTCTCTCTCTCTCTCTCTCTCCAGTTGATTGGATGAGCAGAGCAGCAGAGTCACAGTAAAGAGGAGGCAGACAGACACAGATAGGATAAGCCATGGTGTCAGTTAGCTGGCTACAGAATTAGGGGGTCTCAACTGCAGTCTTGTTCTGTTAATGTTGTCTCTAGTTTCTCTATTCTTTCTTTCTGTCTCATTTCCTTCCTTCCAGGATAGAGGGAGGCTCACTATCGAAACCAGACCGGAATGATACACGCACCATACTGAAGATGTTAACAAGACCACGATCATAACATAAACAGTTGATATTTACTGTCAGTGCATCCCAAATGACAAAATTCCCAATGGACCCTGGTTTAAACTAGTGCACTATAAAGGGAATAGTGTGCCCTTTGGGATGCATATTGTACTTGAGAGAGTTTTTCATCCTGTTTTCATCGTCTCCAACCCACATATTCTCTTTCTGAAAGGCTTTTAGTGTTTCCTTCTGACATCTACTAGAACACACACACACACGCACACACACACACACACACACACACACACACACACACACACACACACACACACACACACACACACACACACACACACACACACACACACACACACACACACACACACACACACACACACACATACACATGCACACTGTGTGATTGTCTTTCATTATGAGTGAGGATAAGACGACACTATGACTGTGTCCTGAATGGCACCTTATACCTTATTATTATTTCATCATTATTTAACCCTATGTAGGGCACTACTATTGAACAAGGCTCTTCGGGCTCTGGTCATATGTTGTGCACTAAACAGGGTATAGGCTGCCATTTGGAATACAATCCAGGCTTCCTGACATAATTTCCTGCCTAACAGAAAAGCATCAAACAACAGAATCGGTTTGGCTCGGGGACACAGATCTGATCGGTGCACTACAACAGTGACATGCATATACTGCACCACTGATACATTCTGTGCCACTGGCTACCTGCCATATACTGCACCACTGATGCATTCTGTGCCACTGTCTACCTGCCATATACTGCACCACTGATACATTCTGTGCCACTGGCTACCTGCCATATACTGCACCACTGATACATTCTGTGCCACTGGCTACCTGCTATATACTGCACCACTGATACATTCTGTGCCACTGTCTACCTGCCATATACTGCACCACTGATGCATTCTGTGCCACTGGCTACCTGCCATATACTGCACCACTGATACATTCTGTGCCACTGGCTACCTGCCATATACTGCACCACTGATACATTCTGTGCCACTGTCTACCTGCCATATACTGCACCACTGATGCATTCTGTGCCACTGTCTACCTGCCATATACTGCACCACTGATACATTCTGTGCCACTGTCTACCTGCCATATACTGCACCACTGATGCATTCTGTGCCACTGGCTACCTGCCATATACTGCACCACTGATGCATTCTGTGCCACTGGCTACCTGCCATATACTGCACCACTGATACATTCTGTGCCACTGGCTACCTGCCATATACTGCACCACTGATGCATTCTGTGCCACTGGCTACCTGCCATATACTGCACCACTGATACATTCTGTGCCACTGGCTACCTGCCATATACTGCACCACTGATACATTCTGTGCCACTGGCTACCTGCCATATACTGCACCACTGATACATTCTGTGCCACTGTCTACCTGCCATATACTGCACCACTGATGCATTCTGTGCCACTGTCTACCTGCCATATACTGCACCACTGATACATTCTGTGCCACTGTCTACCTGCCATATACTGCACCACTGATACATTCTGTGCCACTGTCTACCTGCCATATAATGCACCACTGATACATTCTGTGCCACAGGCTACCTGCCATATACTGCACCACTGATATAATCTATGCCACAGGCTACCTGCCATATACTGCACCACTGATATAATCTATGCCACAGGCTACCTGCCGTATACTGCACCACTGATATAATCTATGCCACAGGCTACCTGCCATATACTGCACCACTGATATAATCTATGCCACAGGCTACCTGCCATATACTGCACCACTGATATAATCTATGCCACAGGCTACCTGCCTTATACTGCACCCCTGATATAATCTATGCCACAGGCTACCTGCCATATACTGCACCCCTGATATAATCTATGCCACAGGCTACCTGCCATATACTGCACCACTGATATAATCTATGCCACAGGCTACCTGCCATATACTGCACCACTGATATAATCTATGCCACAGGCTACCTGCCATATACTGCACCACTGATATAATCTATGCCACAGGCTACCTGCCATATACTGCACCACTGATATAATCTATGCCACAGGCTACCTGCCATATACTGCACCACTGATAAAATCTATGCCACAGGCTACCTGCCCTATACTGCACCCCTGATATAATCTATGCCACAGGCTACCTGCCTCCATACATACAGCGGCTTCGGAAAGTTTTCAGACACCTTGACTCTTTCCACATTTTGTTACTTTACAGCCTTATTCTGAAATGTATTACATCAAATACAACCTCATTAATCTACACACAATACCCCATAACGACAAAGACAAAACAGGTTTTTAGAATTTTTGCAAATAAATTAAAAAACAAAAAATACCTTATTTACATAAGCCACTCCTCAGTAAAAGGCACATGACAGCCCACTTGGAGTTTGCCAAAATGTACCTAAAGACTCTCAGACCATGAGAAACAAGATTCTCTGGTCTGATGAAACCAAGATTGAACTCTTTGGCCTGAATGCAAAGCTTCATGTCTGGAGGAAACCTAGCACCATCCCTACGGTGAAGCATGGTCGTGGCAGCATTATGCTGTGGGGATGTTTTTCAGTGACAGGGACTGGGAGACTAGTCAGGATCAAGTCAAAGATGAACGGAGCAAAGTACAGAGAGATCCTTGATGTAAACCTGCTCCACAGCACATAGGACCTCAGACTGGGGCGATGGTTCACCTTCCAACAGGACAATGCCCCTAAGCACACAGCCAAGACACTGCAGGAGTGGCTTCGGGACAAGTCTCTGAATGTCCTTGAGTGGCCCAGCCAGAGCCCGGACTTGAACCTGATCGGACATCTCTGGAGAGACCTGAAAATAGCTGTGCAGCAACGCTCACCATCCAACCTGACAGACTGACAGAGCTTGAGAGGATCTGCAGAGAAGAATGGGAGAAACTGTTATGCTGGTGAATGAGGACCCAAAAGCGACTTAACAGAAACAGAGTCTTTATTCCAGTCTTAAACAAAAACGATACTCCTGGATATTATCTTAGGTAAATACAAAACAGGAAAACTGAAATCCTCTCGTCAGTAGAGAGGAACGACTGGAGACGCGACCACAGACTGCAGGTCGCTTCGGGAAGGCACAGGCCGTAGCTGACATAGACACCTGCTCACACGCAGCATCTGAAGAAGGCAAAAACACGACAGGGCGGAACAAGGACACAGAACAGCAAACATCAAACAAGGATCCGACAAGGACAGAAGCGGAAAACAGAGGGAGAAATAGGGACTCTAATCAGAGGGCAAAATAGGGGACAGGTGTGAAAGAGTAAATGAGGTAGTTAGGAGAATGAGGAACAGCTGGGAGCAGGAACGGAACGATAGAGAGAGAGAGCGAGAGAGGGAGAGAGGGAGGGGGAGAGAGAGGGATAGAAAGAGGGAAAGAACCTAATAAGACCAGCAGAGGGAAACGAATAGAAGGGAAGCACAGGGACAAGACATGATAATCAATGACAAAACATGACAGTACCCCCCCACTCACCGAGCGCCTCCTGGCGCACTCGAGGAGGAACCCTGGCGGCAACGGAGGAAATCATCAATCAACGAACGGTCCAGCACGTCCCGAGATGGAACCCAACTCCTCTCCTCAGGACCGTAACCCTCCCAATCCACTAAGTACTGGTGACCACGTCCCCGAGAACGCATGTCCATGATCTTCCGTACCTTGTAAATAGGTGCGCCCTCGACAAGGACGGGGGGGGGGGAGGGAAGACGAACGGGGGCGCGAAGAAAAGGCTTGACACAGGAGACATGGAAGACAGGGTGGACGCGACGAAGATGTCGCGGAAGAAGCAGTCGCACAGCGACAGGATTGACGACCTGAGAGACACGGAACGGACCAATGAACCGCGGAGTCAACTTGCGAGAAGCTGTCGTAAAGGGAAGGTTACGAGTGGAAAGCCACACTCTCTGACCGCGACAATACCTAGGACTCTTAATCCTACGTTTATTGGCGGCTCTCACAGTCTGCGCCCTGTAACGGCAAAGTGCAGACCTGACCCTCCTCCAGGTGCGCTCACAACGTTGGACAAAAGCCTGAGCGGAGGGAACGCTGGACTCGGCGAGCTGGGACGAGAACAGAGGAGGCTGGTACCCAAGACTACTCTGAAACGGAGATAGCCCGGTAGCAGACGAAGGAAGCGAGTTGTGAGCGTATTCTGCCCAGGGGAGCTGTTCTGCCCAAGACGCAGGGTTTCGAAAAGAAAGGCTGCGTAATATGCGACCAATCGTCTGATTGGCCCTTTCTGCTTGACCGTTAGACTGGGGATGAAACCCGGAAGAGAGACTGACGGAAGCACCAATCAAACGACAGAACTCCCTCCAAAACTGTGACGTGAATTGCGGGCCTCTGTCTGAAACGGCGTCTAACGGGAGGCCATGAATTCTGAACACATTCTCAATGATGATTTGTGCCGTCTCCTTAGCGGAAGGAAGCTTAGCGAGGGGGGAATGAAATGTGCCGCCTTAGAGAACCTATCGACAACCGTAAGAATCACAGTCTTCCCCGCAGACGAAGGCAGACCGGTAATAAAGTCTAAGGCGATGTGAGACCATGGTCGAGAAGGAATGGGAAGCGGTCTGAGACGACCGGCAGGAGGAGAGTTACCTGACTTAGTCTGCGCGCAGTCCGAACAAGCAGCCACGAAACGGCGCGTGTCACGCTCCTGAGTAGGCCACCAAAACCGCTGGCGAATAGAAGCAAGCGTACCCCGAACGCCGGGGTGGCCAGCTAACTTGGCAGAGTGAGCCCACTGAAGAACAGCCAGACGAGTAGAGACAGGAACGAACAGAAGGTTACTAGGACAAGCGCGCGGCGACGCAGTGTGAGTGAGTGCTTGCTTTACCTGTCTCTCAATTCCCCAGACAGTCAACCCGACAACACGCCCCTCAGGGAGAATCCCCTCGGGGTCGGTAGAAGCCACAGAAGAACTAAAGAGACGGGATAAGGCATCTGGCTTGGTGTTCTTATTTCCCGGGCGATAAGAAATCACGAACTCGAAACGAGCGAAAAACAACGCCCAACGAGCTTGACGTGCATTAAGTCGTTTGGCAGAACGGATGTACTCAAGGTTCTTATGGTCAGTCCAAACGACAAAAGGGACGGTCGCCCCCTCCAACCACTGTCGCCATTCGCCTAGGGCTAAGCGGATGGCGAGCAGTTCGCGGTTACCCACATCATAGTTGCGTTCCGATGGCGACAGGCGATGAGAAAAATAAGCGCAAGGATGGACCTTATCGTCAGAATGGAAGCGCTGGGACAGAATGGCTCCCACGCCCACCTCTGAAGCGTCAACCTCGACAATAAATTGTTTAGTGACGTCAGGAGTAACAAGGATAGGAGCGGATGTAAAACGCTTCTTGAGGAGATCAAAAGCTCCCTGGGCGGAACCGGACCACTTAAAGCACGTCTTGACAGAAGTCAGAGCTGTGAGAGGAGCAGCCACTTGACCGAAATTACGAATGAAACGCCGATAGAAATTAGCGAA